>NC_058092.1:237417500-237470000 GCF_020171115.1 Neogale vison
TCCAAGTGCTGACGTCCGCACATCCTGCCTCTCCGCCTGTCGGGCTTTCCGGCCCTGCTTATACTTAATGACCTCAAAATTTGTATGTCGTTAACACCATGTACTGAAGTGGGAGAGAACACGGTTTGGGAGGGAGAAGCCTCCCTGTCTTCGTTGACTTTTGTCTCTTTTGGTAATTGGTGGCTTTTCCTGCCGTATTAGGGAGCAAAGCGGGAGCAGGGAGGCCCCCGAGGTCTCGGTAAACATGCTGTGGGCACAGAAAGCCGGTGCTCCCAGGCGCGAGGCAGTCATTTACATACTCTGAATGAAAAGTCATTTGTGCCTGCAAAATTGTTATTGCTGGAACACATTTAAATACTAGTCATATGGAAATTTGAAATAAAGTCATATTAAATTTTGATGCTCAGATCAATATTGTGGAGCCCAGGTAATTAAAGTGGGTTTGTTTATTTGGCTCCTTATAAATAAAAAGGGCTTAATACAGACTAATTACACAGAATCTTCCGTCTACGGTAGCATAATAATGGCAGCAATTTAAAGCGATATTAAATGAGAATTAATAAAGGAATATTGAGTCACTTTGACTGTATTAGGCCGTGAAATGATTCCTCATCTCAATTTAACTTTCTGTCTCGAGCATGGTGATTGATGAGCGATGACTTTTTGTTGAGATAATCTATAACAGTATTCGATTGCAATATTTAACTAGTTACAGCCAGAGTCGTGACTCTGTTGTTCTGGAACAGGTTAGAGGAGCCCGTTCTCACCGTGCGAGCTCCGAGGGCTGCCAAGGGGACTCCCGTGGTCCCCTGGCTTGTTAACGAGGGTCCCGAGCGGGGGCGCCGGCCGCCGCGGAGGGCGCTTCACTGCGGTCCCTCTCCGGAGGGACGCACCTGCTGGAAGCGCGGCCCTGGTAGCGGGGAGGCCTCCTCAGAGGAGCCCTGGAGCTGCGTTTCAACCTTGAGAGGGAAGCTGGCCGCCCTCTCTCCTCTCGAAGGAATAAGGACCCGAAGGGTCTTTACCTGCAGGAAGCGCAGAGCCGTGCATGGACAGCGCCAAAGAGGAAAGTGGATTCTCTGTTGACCCTTCAGCTTCGGGACTGGGGTTCTGTTCCGTGTGAAATGCCACTTAGGCGGAGGGTCTGTCTTAACATTCCTAAGAGCCGTCCGGGCCAGCGGACACTGTGGCCGTTAAGTAACGGCCAGGTGCATTGGGCGTGCTGGCGTGCTGCTCTTTTGTTTGCGGGGGAACTTGTGTATCATTTCTCCGAGCCGCGCTGTGCAGCGTGTCACATCCGCGTTAGCATTTCTGCCCTTTTAAAGGGTCCTGGGGAAGGTCAAGACCTCACACCGAACACCCTTTTTATATATATTACAAATTGCCGGAATTGTTCATTAATTTCTGTCTTTGAAATGCCATGTCAAACCTCTGAAGGAATTCACAATGCCGGTGTCCCTTGGACAGCTCTCACCATGGTCCAGTGCGGGTTCCTGATGAAATTACAGGTGCAGGGAAATGCAGAATTAGAAATATATCTGATGTTGCAATACTCGTGAAGCTATAGCTTTGTTGATGACAGGACAATTCCATTTTTGACAGTTTAATTTACTGTTGCCAGTGGACAAGAGCAAGAGGAGAACGTGGGGTTAGCCACCTGCCCCCTCATACCGTGTTTCACATGCGAGGTTGCAAAATCATGACTCCCTCAACCTGTCGGGCTCAAATGAGAAGGTTTTCAGCTGGGAAAATGGAATATATCAGTGCATGTAATATTGCCTGACCTCATAAAACAAAAGGGAAAATTGCAGATTCTGACAGCCATTATGAATCTTGTATCAGCATCCAAAACGACTTGGAGCCGAGGCGTAGCACATGTTTATAATAGAAAAAAAACAGGGTTGCCACGTTGACTTGCAATATGGAGCAAAAAATGACTTGTCAGTAATTCGTTCTCAGATGTTAAAGAGGCTGTTGAATTTACTAGTATATACACAGAAGAATGTTTAGCCCCGAGCAGAGTGTGGAAATAGTCTCCACACGAGGGGTCTGCTGAAGTTCGTCCCAGAGTTCGCGCGTAATGGGAGGCGGAGGGTAGGAATCCCACGTTCACGCTGCCGCCGTGCCGGGGCCAGATTTCTCATTACAAGATGTACTGAACCTTTCTACTCCCTCCGTTGTAAAATGATGTATAAATAATAAGACTTCTAAAATAAAGCAAATAATGCTGTGAAATTACAAGAATTGTGTGAATTGAACGGGTTCTACTGAAAAACTGGTGTATTAAGGTGTGGCTTTTTATCTTATGCTTAAAAAGTTTATTTATAGTAAGATAAGGCATCATCTCTTTGCACATAATTATACGCTCTCCAGTTTGGCTTTTTTCTTCATCCTCTGTTCCTTCACCTTCTTGGCTGATGAGCTCCACAAACACAGATTCTCTCTGCTGTCTCCGGTGGCCTCCCCACCCCGCCCCAGTTGGAGGGGTTCGGAGTGAGAATATAGAAACTTCTCCCAAGCTGGAGGCGTGGTTGTGTCCCGTCCTGGTGCCCGCTCCCTGCACCGTCGCCTCCCGTGCTAGACCTGCATCTGGTCGGTTGTCCTCTGCTGTCTGTTTTGAATGATCTGGAGCCGTTGATTTTGGGGAAGGCCTGTTTCACGCACTGCGCCCCTTGGGGGGCTGCTCTTCTGTCCTCCACCGGCACCTGCAGGAAGACAGGTGTTTGCTGTACCCCTTGCGCCTCCCCTGGGCGGGACGGGCTGAGTGGCGCAGGGCAGAGCTGCTCTGTGACAGGAGTGATTGTGCAGTGGCGGATGACTAGGGGAGGCAGAGGAGGGGTTTGGCTGAGCGGGGGTTACTCACGGCCCTCCTCGAGCCCTCGGTCTGTCCTCGGCAGAGGCTTCTGTGGACCTGTCCCTCTGGCTGGGCCGGGGTCGGCACCAGGAGAGGGAGGGTGGGGCGATGCTCCTTCATGGGGTCGCCCGACTCATTTTCAGACCCTCCTGCTAGAAAATGATGAACCCGGGGCGTGTTCAGTTTTCTCCTATAAGCTGAGGTATGTCATTCTGTACTTCCTGGACAGACACCAGCAAAGCCAGGATGTGTAAGATCCGGTCCTTGTCTGCCCAGACCCCAGTGCAGGGAGGGTGGTATAGCTCAGGGCTTCGGCCGAGGGGCCCACGTGGCGTGAGGGTGTGCAGGAGAGGAGGCCTTGTCTGAGGTTCACCCCGAGCCTGGGCCGCAGGGGACCAGTAGGCGGGCTCGCAGGGATGGCCTTTGGAAAAGGGCTCAGAAGCTTGGCTGTGAGAGAGGATGGAAGTGGAGAGAGAGTGAAAGTCTAAGTGACTCGCTTGTCCTTGAGTTTTGCAGCTGCGGAGCCAAGCAGGTGAGTAGAAAGCTGCAGGCAGATACGCTTCAGAGCGTGTCCGTGTATGGTCCACTGTTTGGGCTTTTGGAAAACGATCAGATGAATTTAAACATCCCACTAAGAGTTATATAATCTGTATGTGAATTAGGATTTTCAAAGAGAATATATGAAAATATTACAAGGGTTCTTGTAATAACTTCACCTTAATCTTGGTAAATATCAGTATTACATTAAAGTCAAGGCCTTAAAACACGTTGTGGGGCCTATGTGATTCGCCGATCTAGTCCCAACCCTTCCCTGGACTGAACAACCCCTCTCTCGTGTCCCTGCCCCTCTGCTCCAGCCGTCTTGCCCCCTGGCCCTTCCGTGTGCTTGCCAAGAGTGACCCACCCCAGGGCCTTTGCCTGTTCCATCCCCCTGGCCTGGAACACATGACCCCAGACCATCTCTGTGGCTGCTCGTCATTTCCTTTCATTCTCAGCCATGTGCGGTAATGACCCTCGTCCCTGCCACAGCATTCTGGGGTTCTGGCTTCCTGCTGTTTAACCATCTAGGACAGGAGTTTGCCAACTGCGGCTGGAGGCTGGTGCCTGTTTTGTGGGTGCAGTTGCGCTGGAGCTCAGCCATGATGAACCTCTGTGTGGCTGTTTTTTTGCTGCGATGCCAGATGTATGTAGTTGGAACCATGATGGGATGGACTGCAAGCCTGAGATCTGGGGTGTCTGGTCCCGTGGGGTGGTGCGGGGCTCCGATCTAGCCTGTGGTGCACAGACACGTTCGTGCACCCGTCTCTGCCACTGGGCTGCAGCCTCCGGAAAGGTGCCCCCTCGGGTTCGCGGCTGTGTCTGTTGGAGCGGGATTGCACGCAGTAGGGACGTAGAGTAGCTCCTGCTAACAGGGCGGTGGGCAGCGGTTCACTCTGCCTCCGGTGCTCAGACTCCGGTGTCTCAGCCGTTGGGGACGTTGTGTCTTGCAGTCCCCTGGCGCATGCATGTCTGTAGCCAGTCACGGAAGTGAAGGGGGCCTGTCTGAGCTCCGTAGGAACAGACTCAGCCGTGGAGTGATTGCACGCCACACGTGCTGGGGAGGAGCCCTCGGTACTCCCTGGGGACAAGTACAGCAGGCGAGACTGGCTGGAGAGAAGGCAGGCCTGTGTGGTGACCTAGATACCACTGAGGTCTCGGCCCATCCTTGGGAGCTCTGTCTGCCATGAGGTACTCTCTGCATCCTGCCGGGGTGAGCCCAGGGGCCCGGATCCATATCAGCCAGACGTGGCCCCCTAGGTGTGCAGGAGATGCTTCTGAGACCTCAAAGGCAGCGGTTGTAGGACGCAGCCCTGGGCCCTCCAGAGCTCGGGGATGTGACGGAAGAGCCCTGTGAAGGGACGGTGCTGACGCCGTGGTTTAAGGGTTGGGGTAAAATGGGATACTTCAGGTCCTTTTCTACCTGCTGATGAGAGCGTCAGCCCAGGAATGTTAGCTGGTCGGCGCAACGTCACGCAGCAGGTTCGTAGCAGGGCTTCACCCTTGGAAAGGGTCTTTTCCCCACAGTCCTGCTGGGTGGGAGCCCCATCTGGATGCAAACATGCTAACCCTGAAGGCCAGCGACTTCCAACTTCTGAGGATGGACAGAGCAGAGTGCTCCCCAACCCCATGGTCTTGGAAGAGTTGTGAAGGGAGCCCTTTGCTGGGTGCCAGGCTGCCCCAGCCCACACGCCAGCCTGGACACCACAAGGCTCCTGTGCCGGGCGGCCGGGCGGCACTCTCGCTGTCAGCCCCGAGCCGTGCTCAGACTCTGTCCCCGCGCGGTTCCGGTCAGAGATGCGGTAACATCCATCACGTTGTTCGGTCCGTGCTTAAAATGGTTACACACCACATAGTAACAGAGTTCAGACACTACTGCTGCAGACCTCCGAAGGGGCTGGTCTAAGAGATTATTTTTATTTTATGTTTAAGTCCCTATTCCCGCTAGGATAAGGAAACCGTGCTATAAGCTATTTTGGAATATCACGGTAGAGGGAGATGGGAACCAGCCACGGTCTTCAGGGTCTGTTCTGGAAGATTTACATGGAAATACACTGTTCTTTAATACCTTGGGTCCACCAGGGAAGAGTGATCTTGGAGGACTGGTGTGCAGAAGGAGACCGGGGGAAGTGGTCATGAAGGAGGCTCAGAGAGACGGATGCTCTCTGCGACCTACGGACCAAAAGCGGAACAGCAGAGAGCTACGTGGTCCGCATTTCACCTGGTGATTCCAACTCTGCCTGCTTGACGACCATGGGCCCTGCTGTGCCTCTCCTTGTGCTTCTGCGTCATAGGAGTGAGGACAGGAGTGAGTGTCCCTGCCTCTGACTTGCCCACTGAGGTCCCCCTAATCTCAGAGAAGGTGGCTGCCCTCCAGGGGTCTGGAGGATGGTGGGGCCGACCCCCAGAACACGTCATTAAAACGTCCCCTTCCATTTTGAAATTACATTGCAACTCGTCACTATGCCAGTGTTTCTTCTAATAAAACGTAAAATATTCACCATTAACGTGAGAGCACTCCCGCTCCGTCACAGCTTTCGAGTGCAGCCGGCTCTGTGGGCTGCTGTGTTGTGCTTCTCTGGGGCTTTGTCAGGCCCTTGCCATTGTCACGCATGTCATGCGATATTCCTAGTCTGGACATGTGGGCCTGCCCAGAGCTCCCACTTCTGCCTGATCTCCCCTCCTGCTCCAACCAGGATGCCTTTCGTTCATGCAGGAGCGAACAGCTGGACGGAGTGACCAGTGTCCTCTACTTGGCTTTCCGTTCATGGAGAACAAGCGGACGGTTTTCCGTTGTAAAATCTGCGTCACAAAATTCACCATGTTTACCTCGTGTGAGCGAGACGCCCTGTGGTGGCAAGGGCCTTCACGTGCTAACCACCGTCACCGGCATCTACCTCCGGGGCTGTGATCTTCCCAGACTGGAGGTGTGTCCCCGTTAGACACGAGCTCCCCATCCATGGTCCATCCTGGCCACCTGCCCTCCTGCTCCGGGTCCGTGACTCCCACCTAGGGATCTCTAGGGACCTCTTAGGAGTGGGTTTTCCCCCTGCGTCTGGCTTGCCCGGGGTTGGGCCATGTCGTGGCCCAGGTCAGAACAGCCTTCCTCGCCTTTCCGGCTGATGAACGGTGCGCGGCTTCCCCGGGCCTGTTCCAGGAGGGGAGGGCGTCCTCGCGTGCTCGCCGCCGCAGGTGCTGCCGGCCGGGCGGCGTGCCGTGCTGGGCCCCGGAGCCTGGGGTGCAGGAGCCGTGCCGGCTGCCCCGTCCCCCCGTTTCTGCGTGTGGGCCTGTCAGGGCGCCTCACCCGCCGCACACGCGCGGGCTGGTTTTACTCCTTCAGATCAGCGGCCTCGGACAGCTTCTGTGTCTTTGGCAGCCGTCTTCAGCCTTGCTCTGTCTTGTCATTTTAGAGTTCAACATTTGCTGCTCTGAAGGAGAAAACGGGGATGGGTCGGACCATTGTACTTGCTCTCTTGACCTCGCTGCTGCCCGTGAGCAGTGAAGGGTAACTTTTGACGAGCCGCGTCAGATGTGACAGGCAATCTAGTTGGGTTGAGTGGAAATGTGCTGTACAAGTTTGAAGCCTTGGTTGGGGGCATTTTTCTGGTGTTCAATGCATTTAAATTGACACGAGACTTGAGCGTGTTGCCCGTTCCCGGCCCCATACCGGAGACTCGCAGCCGCCGGTGTGGCCGCGTCAGTGCGGCCCGAAAGGGCTTCTGCGCGCTCCCGGCCTCCCCGGGGCTGCTCCCCGCACTATTTTAAACCTTACTTCGGAAGTGGATTTTCTTGCGTTCCATTGAGTAGATGTTTGCAGGACTCGGGGGTGGGGGGGATGGAGAAACCGAGGAAAATGGCTGCGTTTTTCTTTGTTTTTGAAATTGGCAGCATTTTCGGTTGCGCAGAGTGAAGCGCCTGTGCGGGCCGCTGTGATTTGAGTGCACGTCCTTGCCCGCTTGTCTCGCACGACCAGAAGCCGTTTCAATTTTAGTTGTCCAGCCACGACCATCAGTGAGCAGCAGCCCTCGCCGCCGTCTCCCGACCCCTGCTCTGCCGGGCTGGAGCCCCGAGCGCTCCTGGCTCGCGGATGGCTCCCTCCTCTCTCTCCCTGCCGTTACTCGAGGGCAGCGGTGGGGACGTTTGACCGAGACCTCTGCGCTTCTGAGATGGATTTTCTGTGGGGAGTGTGCAGAGTCCTGTGAGGGCTGGTGGGCAGGACACCCGGCCGTCGAGCACGGCCTGCCCGTGGCGTGGCTGGTTTCCGGAGAAGATGCGCGGCTTCAGTCTAGCGCATTCCTGCACCTTCCGGAACACACCTCCCCTCCAGGAAGCTTCCTTAGCCCCGGGTGAGTGGGGGCCAGTTCTGAGTACTCATCCTTGCTGCACGCGTGACTTTGGTAGGCGTTGTTTCCAGGAGAGCAGTTCCAGGCAGGTGGCCGGACATGGGGGAAGCTGCCTGGGTGTCTGTCCCCCCCAGTGTGGCGCAGTGTCGCCTTCACTCCTGAGGAGGTGACCTGGGCTCTGGGGCGTGGATGCTTTGAGTGTGGACCTTGAGGTCAGACTGTGCAGGAGACGTGCTGAGGGGTCTGGGGACGACGGGCTGCTGCGGAATGTTCCAGAGCAGGAGGAGGGGTGGGGCTTTTGTTTGCAGGTAGAAGAGCGCCTGCTTCGGCAGTTAGCACGGCGTGTTCTGCCCTGTCCTCTGGCGCGTTGTGGAGGAGCTTGCACCAGGAAGAGCAGTCGGTGCGAGTGAGGAAGGCTGCGGGCCGCAGTCCTGGAGGGCGGGGTGTGGGTGAGGCCACAGCCGCCGTCTCCATCGGCATCTCTGACACAGAAGTGCCTGCTTCCGTCACATGTCCTGCCCCCCACCTGCCCCACGCGTATGTCGGCACCTCAGAGGTGCTGGTGGGCAGAACCTCCGCACGTGGAGGTGCGGGCCGGGGAAGGACCAGGGGAGCAGGCGCGCCGGCCGGGTCCCGGCTCCTGGTGCAGGTGCTGCGGGCGCTTTCCGGAGCCCGCGGGGGACGACGCAGGGGTGGGAGATGGTGTGGGAGGCCCGGCGTCCGGAGTGCTGAGACTTGCCTGCCCGCCGTTTCCGTCCCCCACAAATCGGTTTGCCAGGGAAGGCTGTTGTCTGCTCTGGTGGCTGTCCTCTGGGAGTGCGTCCTTGCCTCTACCCTCAGGAACACGAGGAACTCTTGGCGGCGTGGCTGCTTCCTGTCCTGCGCGGCCTGTGTTCCTGCCTTCCGGCGGGCTCCGGAGATGAGCCGTCCAGCCAGGCCTGCTCCTGCCATCGCCCCCGCCCCCGGCCACCCCGTCCCTGCCAGGAGCCATCCCCAAGGAGCCCCAGGGCCCCTCCACGCAGAGGGCAGCAACTCATACGCTCCAAGGAGGGCCTGCGGTCATTCATCCCTTTAGAGCAGCATGCTGGGCCTCCTGGGAGCCTGGCGTCTTCCTGGTGTTCTCTGTGGAATGTTCTAGATGAGAGAAGGCCCGCTTCTCTCTGGCTGCTTGTAAATAACTGCACGGTGGGCAGGGAGGCCTCTGAGTGTTTGCCAGTTTCCACCTGCCCCCCTGGGGCGTGGCAGCCAGCGGAGCATCACCCCTTCTGGCGCCGGACCCCCCAGCCGGGTGAGCGGCGAGCACTGACCCAGAACGTGAGTGCCCTGCCAGGGTGTGGGCCACAGGCAGCCCTGCGGGGGCCTCAGAGATTCCAGTGGGAGGCATTGCCAGTTTCTGAGCGCCCACCGTGTGCCCAGGGTGGAGTGAGCAGCCGTGTTGTTCTCCGAGCACACCAGCCGAGGAGGCGCTGCGGTTTGCTCGGAGTTCCTAGAACTTGCTACCCCAGGAAACCTGTTAAAAAGGTTCTTCGTGGGCGCCTGGGTGACTGAGTGGGGTAAGCCTCTGCCTTCGGCTCAGGTCATGATCTCAGGGTCATGGGATCGAGCCCCATGTCAGGCTCTCTGCTCAGCAGGGAGCCTGTTTCCCCCTCCCCCTGCCTGTCTCGCTGCCCACTTATGATCTCTCTGTGTCAAACAAATAAAATCTTTAAAAAAAAAAAAAAAGGCTCTTCTTGAAAAAGATGATTTTTTTTAATGAATTTGGTGGGGTTTTCTGGTTTTCTGTTTTGTTTTTAAGATTTTATTCATGTAGAGAGAACAAGTGTGAATGCGGGGAGGGGCCACCGGAGAGGGAGAGAGAAATGCCAACAGACCCGGCACTGAGCGGGGCCTGAAACAGGCTCGATCCTGTGACCCCGAGATTGTGACCTGAGCTGAAATCAAGAGTCGGCCCCCCGGGTGCCTCGGTGACTTAGTTTTTATTCCTGAGTCTTCATTTCGGTGGCGTGCCGGCCTGCGGCGAGCCTGCTGGTGGATCTCACGCACAGCAGTGGACACACAGATGTGCTTACGTTCTGCGTGGGGCTTACGGTCACTTTGGAAAAATTAGGGTCGGCAGATTAGCTGTACTGGCTGAGCAGGGGTGACAGTGGGGGCAGTGGGAGCATCGCCTGGTCTGTGAAGGGGCTGAGAGGTCTGCCGGGAAAGGGCTGTGGCAGCTGGGCCTGGGAGGAGCTGAGCCAGGCAGACGCCGCCGCAGGGAGTACGGAGCCCACGTCCGTGTGGAAGCCACCTGTGCCCACACGGCACTGCTGTGCCCGCGGCAGCCCGCAAATACACCATCATTTCTGGCTTTGGACATTTCCAGTTTGATCTCTTTTTTGGGCCCGAGCTGCGAGAGGAGCAAGAGAACGGGGAAGGGAATTTTGCCGCGAAGATCTTTGACCCTGCGTTTACCCGTCTCCTCGGGTCTCAGGTCCCCTCCAGTGTTCCTGTGCGGGTTTCCAAAGAGTCACGCTTATGTAACCACAGTGCAGTGAGCAAGCCTGGACGGTCGTCTGCACGACGGCGGTGCACAGCTCATGGCATCGTCCGTCTCCTCGCTGGGCCCCGCGGCCTCCCTGCGCCCCGCCACAGCATCGGCCCCAGTGTCACCGGCCGGAGATTAGGTTTACGTGGCCCTGGCCCTTTCCTGTGCTCCCACCAGATAGTTTCTCTGTCTCTGTGACCTCAGACTATTGGGAGCATAGACACCGGAGACAGCGTAGGATCTCCCTGAGTCAGGTTTCTGTGCAACAGTCTGCTTTGGGCAGGAAGCCCGGGGTGGGGGGGGCAATGCCGGCTGCTTCTGGGGCTGCCTGGGCTCCATCCCTACATGGGGGTTGTCCGTTTTGATCATCTGGTGAGGCAGGCTCCTGCTGTGTAAGTGGTGGTTACTCGTATGTAATGAGTAAATACTGCTCGGTGAGTTCAAAGGTTCTTAGTCACGTAGGTCTTTGCTCTATATGGTTCCCCTCCCTGGAGTTGCTGTGTGTCGATGAGTCGGAGCCGCGCAGCTCTTCTGTGAGCATGAGGCCCCCTTCCTTCATTAGCAGGCGCTTCCCCCCCACCGTGAGTCAGTCACTGGTTCACGAGCATCAGTGGATCTTGAATGTTCCATATATACTTCGTGACCATAATTACTGGGGCTTGGATCACCCCTCATTGTCCTGTGGGGCACTTGGGGAGAGCTCTCGCCATGCTCATTTCCTCATTGTTCTTGGAGCATGTCCTTCATTTGGGGGCTTTAAGGTAATCGAGGTTTATCTGCTGTTTTCCCATCTCCGCTCCGAGAGCGGCCTTTCCTGTGTGTGGTCCCCGTTCACGTTGGAGAGCTGCGTTTAGCAAATAGAACGCATAGACGTGTGCAGGGTACGCGTGTTGCCGTGGGTGTGCTGCTGCCTCCAGGCTGGGCCCTCCGCCTCCTCTCCCGTCTTTGCCCTCCGAGGGGTGTTCCGACATTTCCCTAAGCAACAGCCTGCTCCGTGAAACTGGTGCCGCGGTTACGGGGTGTTCTAGCTTATGGACTGTGGCTCCCAGGAAGGCCTGAAACCTTTGTAACATCGAAGACTTTCCCTTCCTCCCCACAAAGAAGCAGTTTGCGCCCCCTGAGGATGGTGTTGCCGCATTTGGGAGTTTATGTTCAAGACCTTTTCAGCCAGAAGCGTAACAGAAAGTGTCTGTCTGCACAGGTATGCATGTGCGTGTGTGCACTGATGGACTTCCCTCCCTCCCTCCCTCCCTCTCTCTCTCTCTGCAGAGCTCTTGCAGTAACCTACCTCTGATAACCTACCTCTGATTCCAGGTCAGGCCCTCAAAGCAGACTATGCCTTCCCTTCTCCATATTTGTCACTCTTTCCTATAATAGAAATATGGTTCTCATTGTCCACCATTTCTGCCTCATGATTAGAATGTGAAAAGCCCGTGTTTCAGGATTTAAAGAGCACACGAAAGCCTGTGAACTAGATTTCAGTGTGTGTTGCGTTGGTGACGTCATCTGCATTGAGGTGTAATTTACCTACACGTCCCTCCCAAGGGTACAGTTGAATGAATTTACACATGTGAATACACTCCTGTAACCACCACCACCACCCACATAGAGAACATGTCTCTGTCACCCAGAAGGTTCCTTCGTGTCCTGCCCCCACTCAGAACCCTTAGCCCTGGCTCTCAGTAATCATTGATGGATCAGATTTATCTTCCTGGAAGCCGCCTGCCGACGCACTCGTACAGCCCGTTCCTGTCCCGCTACTGCCCGCACCGGAGGGGCTGACACCTGCTGGCATGGCCACGCGGCACGTTCATTACTGCCGAGTAGCAATCTGGCTTACGGGGAACCAAAACTTGCCTGTTCCGCGCTCGGACACGCGTGCTCCTGCCATTTTGAACTAATAACGAGCGGGCCCGCGGCGGTCTTTGTGGGGTGACGCTTTCACACGGTTCCGGGAAAGTTCAGTAGTGGGGTGACCCTGAGCCAGCACGTACGCACAGTTTCTAGAAAACCACCAGACCTTTCAGGACAAGAGTCCAGTCCCCCACTCCGCCAGTATGTGCAGGAGGTGCAGTTGCCCCATGTCCTTGTCGGCACTTGGGGCTACCACTGTCATTTTAGTGAGTTGATAGGGCATGTTGGCCACTCTTTTACAAGGTGCTTTTTTTTAAGAGTTTTTATTTATTTGACAGAGACACGATGAAAAGAGACACACAAGCAGGGGTAGTGGGAGCAGGGAGAAGCAGGCTCCCCGCTGAGCAGGACCCCTGGGATCATGACCTGAGCTGAAGGCAAACGCTTAACCGACTGAGCCCCCCAGGTGCCCTCCTACACCCTGCTTGTTCACGTTCTCCCATTTTTAAATTTGCGCTGTTTCTTAGGACATTCTGAATAAATAAATAAATATTCTGCATACAGGCTTTGTCAGATAAAGATACTGAGAATATTGCTTCTGTGTCTTTTTCATTCTCCTCACCCTATTGTTTAAGAGCAGAAACTTTCTTGGAGCTACGTTTGGGGAAGGATGGTTTGGACTTTGTCTCCTGAGAAATCCTTATACCAAGGCCCTTTCCTCTTGTATTTTGCTTTGTGTATTTAATAACTTTAGCCTTTGCATTTAGGTCTCTGATCCATCTTGGTTAATTTTCTTGTGTGGTGTGTAGTTCATGTTCTTCCGTAAGGATAGGCAGTGCCACGTGTTGAGAAGACTACACATCAACCCACAAATTGACCACGTACGTGCTGATGCGCTCCACGTGTCTGCCTTTCTCCATACGCCAGCACCACACTGCCTTGCATCGAGTGTTACAGCTCTGCGGTGAGTCTTCCAAATGTGGTCTTTCTCACCGTTCCTGGTACTTTGCATTTCCATTTTGGAATAAATTTAATAATTTTTGCCCCCCCCAATCCAATGTGATTTTTTAAATTTCTTTTCAGCATAATAGAATTCATTGTTTATGCACCACACCCAGTGCTCCATGCAATCCATGCCCTCCATAATACCCACCACCTGGCTCCCCCAACCTCCCACCCCCCACCCCTTCAAAACCCTCAGACTGTTTTTCAGAGTCCATAGTCTCTCATAGTTCACCTCCCCTTCCAATTTCCCTCAACTCCCTTCCTTCTCCATCTCCCCATGTCCTCCATGTTACTGGTTATGCTCCACAAATAAGTGAAACCATATATGAGGATTGCATTGACTCTATAGATGAGTTTGGAGAAAGACTTTACAACTTTGAGTCTTGGTCTGTGATTATGGTAGATCTGTTTGTCATCCTCTGTATCTGAACACAGTGTTGTAGTTTTTTGGTTTACAAGTCTTTCACGTATATTCTTAAATATATCCTTTTTTCACATTTGGATTCTTGATAAATGTTGTGTTTTTACTTCAGTTTCAAGTTTTTGTTTGCTAGTGACTAGAAATACAAGAGCTTTTGGTAAGTCTTGTGCAGCCTGTGAGTTTGCTAAACATGCTAGCAGCATTTTTGAAAGATCTTTCAGAGACTACTATGTCCATAATTATCTTGTACGAGAGTACTTTTGTTGATTGCTTCATACTCTGTGTGCCTCTTTTTTGTCTTGGCATGTTGTACTGGCTGGGATCTCTGTATCCTTTTGAACAGACACAGCAAAGGAGGAAATGCCCAGTGTTTATAATATAATATAAATAATATAATATAATATATATAATATAATATAATTATTATAATGTATAATACCATCAAACATAATGATAGGCTCTTAGCACATTCCCTTTATCAGGTGAAGGAGTTCTGCTCTGTTGTTTTTTTGTTTTTTTAAAGATTTTATTTATTTATTTATTTATTTATTTATTTATTTGACGGACAGAGATCACAAGTAGGCAGAGAGGCAGACAGAGAGAGGGGGAATCGGGCTCCCTGCTGAGCAGAGAGCCCGATGCGGGACTCAATCCCAGGACCCTGAGATCATGACCTGAGCCGAAGGCAGCAGCTTAACCCACTGAGCCACCCAGGCGCCCTACATTGCTTTTTCTAATGCTTAACAAAATTTGCCTGCTTCTAATAAATACCATATGCCTTGAAAAATAAACACACACATAGACTTCCCCACCTCTCTCTGTGTGTAGATAATTCGAGCATAATTTTTGTATATGTAGACATAGTAACTGCTGTATTTGCTACTATTTTAAGAGTTGTACATGTTTGGGAAGGTGCTTGTCTACACTTGTCTTTTGATGCCTTTTTGAGGCTTTATTGTCAAGATCGTGTTGACCTCATAAGACGGGGGCAGTGTTGCCTCTTACTCTGCTGTTTAAAAGTGCATATTTAGGATTGTTCTTTCCTTAAATGTTCGGTAGCATCTGTGCCTGGAAGTTTGTTTATGGGGAGGTCATCAGCTATGTAATGTCTAAAAGAGGTAGCAAAAGGCTCGGATTCTCTTTTGTGACTGCACTTTGGTAATCCATCTGTGAACGAGCTTGTCCGTTCGTCGACGTTGAACTTCCTGGCATGAACTGTTCCTCAGACTCCGTCATCCTGCTGCCCGTTTAGTCTGGAGGGCCGGCGGTGATGTCCCCGTCCTGCGGTCCTGGTTTTCATCCCTGATATAATACTTCCTCCTCTTCCTCTTTCCAGTTGGGTCTTGGAAGTTTCCCAGTTTTCTTAAAAGCCCAGTTTTTGCCTTTCTTTCCTACCTGTTCTTTTCAGTTTTATATTTTTTTATTCTTTGGATTTACTTCCTGCTCTTCCCGATGTTCTGAGTTAGAAGCGTAGGGGATGAGTAGTGGGCTTGGGTTTGTACTCGACGTGTTCATCGCTGTAAAGTGCCCGGGAAGCAACTCTTCTGCAGCTGCGTCGCACAGATGCCGACACAGTTGGGTTTCATGATCCTTCACTTTGAAAAATTTCTCATAATTTCCACTGTGATTTTATTTCTGACCCATGGGCTATTTAGAAATGTGTTGTTTAGTTTCCAAATGCTGCCTGCGTCGACCCATCTTCTCTGTGCCTTTGGAGAGGACGCGTTCTCGTGTGTCGTCTTCCTCGTGTCCCGGTCTCCCGCGTCTGTCTCCTGCATCGGTCTTCCCCATCTTTTTCTAGCAAGAACCAAGGGAGGAGCGTTGGCATCTCTAATTAGACATTTGTGCTGCTCCTTCTAGTTCTGCCAATGTCTGCTTCTTGTAGTTTGAGGATTCGTTCTTAGGTGTTCAATCATCTAGAGTTACTATGTTCTCTTGATCAGTTAACTCCTTAACATTATGAAATGCCCCTCTTTATCCCTAGTAATGTTGCTCATTCTGAAGTTAAAATGATCCAATGTCAGTAAGGTCTGTCTGCATGTGGTACACCTTTCTCCATCCTTCTTAACCTCTTACTTTATTTTTAAGGTGTTTTCACTTTAAAAGTGTTGCAAAGTGTTTCATTTTCAAGTGTTTCTTAAAGCCAGGATGGAGTTAGCAGCACACCTGTCTATACCTCTTACTGGCCGTGGGTGGGGTAGTCTGCCCTGTCGCTGTTTTCTCTCTGTACCGTTTCTTCTTTGTCCCCTTTTTCCTGATTCCCTGCTCTAGCTCACCCGTCCCCCGCTCTGGCTCACCGGACTCCGCTCTGGCTCACCCGTCCCCCGCTCTGGCTCACCCGTCCCCCGCTCTAGCTCACCCGTCCCCCGCTCTGGCTCACCCGTCCCCCGCTCTAGCTCACCCGTCCCCCGCTCTGGCTCACCGGACTCCGCTCTGGCTCACCCGTCCCCCGCTCTGGCTCACCGGACTCCGCTCTGGCTCACCCGTCCCCCGCTCTAGCTCACCCATCCCCCGCTCTAGCTCACCCGTCCCCCGCTCTGGCTCACCGGACTCCGCTCTGGCTCACCCGTCCCCCGCTCTAGCTCACCCGTCCCCCGCTCTGGCTCACCGGACTCCGCTCTGGCTCACCGGACTCCGCTCTGGCTCACCCGTCCCCCGCTCTGGCTCACCGGACTCCGCTCTGGCTCACCCGTCCCCCGCTCTAGCTCACCCATCCCCCGCTCTAGCTCACCCGTCCCCCGCTCTGGCTCACCGGACTCCGCTCTGGCTCACCCGTCCCCCGCTCTGGCTCACCAGACTCTGCTCTGGCTCACCCGTCCCCCGCTCTAGCTCACCCGTACCCTGCTCTAGCTCACCGGACTCCGCTCTAGCTCAGTACTTTCTGTGCTTCCATTTTACCACTATTGCCTTGTTAGCTCCACTTTCCTAAAGTAGTTGGTCTTGCATGGAGGTCTATTCGAGCGTGCAGCGATGGTCCCTGTGCTGCCTACACTGTCCTGTGGGATGGACACTGGCACCTGGGGCTGTTGAACACTTGACCTGCAGCTAGTGTAGCTGAGGGCATGGGCTGGTATCTGTAATTTGAAATCTTTAAAAATGAGTGGCCGCATGAAGATAGCTGCTAGCGCACTGGAGGGTGACCGTGGGGTGCACAGTCTGAGCCTTTAACTTCTCACCATCTACTTTGGGGTGATATTCTGTACTTTGACATGTAATACATGAGTTCCTGGCATAAGCTCATGTTGCCCTCACTGCCTGTTGCACATTTATTGGGGTTTTGCTTCCACATGTCACAAACCCTGAAATACATTGTTGCTGTTCTTCAAACAAGCCATTGCTTAGAAATAATTAGAATAGAAGTTGAAAGAGAATACTTGGTATTTACCGATCTTAATCTAAATATTCTGGAAGGCTGCAGGAGGGGTTTAAGTGACCTCATCAGATGGCTCCATTTTAATTTGGGGGAGGGGACGGAGAAGGCCTTGAAGAGCAGGCCAGCTGCGAGGCCAGACCTGGGATCAGGAGAAGCGACGGTGTTGAGAAGCAGTCGGACGTGGGAGCCGTTTGTAAGTCTGCTGTTCCGTTGTTGACGGGAGCTGTGCACGAAGTGTGTCCTCTCCCACGTCCTCATCCATACCGTTTCCTACCGTATGCTTTTCAAAATAGTCACGGGTATTAAAGTCCTCCCTTGTGCCTAATTTTAATTAGAAAGTGTTGCTTCATTGTGAATTTTGTGAACCGTCCTGCCTGTAAGTAGAAGCGAACTTTCAGAATGTGCAGTCTTACTGAAAGGGCGAGACAAAATGAGTTACAGAGATGAGGACTTTCTGAGTCACTGTGTTGACCCATTTGAAGAGCAGCGATCGTACCGTGTTGGCTCGGCGGGGGCTTCGCAGCGCTTGAGGGGAACAGTGGTTGTGGCGCGGCCGTCCTTCACGCTCACATTCCGTCCTCTTGCTGCCCTATCCACGGAGCACTTAGGGTCACCCCTGGACCCTGGAGTTCCCTGCAGGGGTGGACTCTTCCCGTCCTTGCATCCCACTTTACCACTTCACTGTGTTTGGGCTTTTAAGAGAGATATGGTTCTCTGTGAAAGCCCTGGACATAATTCTGAGATCACACATGTTTATCGCAGTGGTGGCAGCCGGGTTGTCTGCCTTGAAACTAAAAGCTGGTCGTGTAAACTGCGAACGCAGTGATGGCGGACCTGACGCTTCCTACCTCACACCGTGTGGGGGGCCTGACGGGACGGAATTCCTGACGACCTCACACGGGTGACATTAGTGTTAAAGCCCCACAGAACTATGGTTACGACCTTTGGGAGATTTCAGTTATTAATTGCTTATTTCAGAGAATTAATTTATTTTTAAGTCCAATAACATTACACAGCCTTTTTCTCTTGCGTTCTTGTTTTTCTTGTATTTAACTGTTTCAGTCAGTTCTGCATTATACCAAGCTTCATTTGGCTATAGTCTCATTAAGAATATGATGCTGGGGACGCCTGGGTGGCGCAGTTGGTTAGGCGACTGCCTCCGGCTCAGGGCGTGATCCTGGAGTCCCGGGATCGAGTCCCACATCAGGCTCCCAGCTCCATGGGGAGTCTGCTTCGCTCTCTGACCTTCTACTCGCTCATTCTCTCTCTCACTGTCTCTCTCTCTCAAATAAATAAAATAAAAAATCTTTAAAAAAAAAAAAAAAGAATATGATGCTGACTTTTCAGTAAATGACTTATTCAAGCTTTAGTGTGGCAAAGTGGAGGGACTTGGTGATCACACGGCTGGAATGGAATCTCCGTGGCCGCTGCGAGGGTGAGGGCCTTCCCCCTTCTGGACGTGAGCGGAGCCCCCACCGAGGGCAGGAGGGGTCGGTGTGGGTGCAGGTGAGAGCCTGGGAAGCTATCTTCCCTGCATCTGGCCCCTGTACCTGTCTGTTCCTGTCCCCTGTGCTGGTACCAGTCCTGCATGTCCGAAGTGTGAGTGGAGTGTGTCGGTCCGAGTGTAGGAAGAGCTGGCCGGGCGTGTGGGGGCAGAGGAAGGCCTCCGGAACGTTTAGAGCAGCCTGTGCCCTAGCTCATCTGTCCCCGCCTGTCTGCGGGCCTCTCCTTCCCGTGCTCATTTAGGGTAATGAGTGATTCATTCGTTTGCCTGCGCACTGGCCAGAGGCCTGCGTGTGAGCAGAGCTGCTGCCGACCGCGGCTTTCCCGGGGCTCCCCGAGCTGCTGTCTGCACACGCGGATGTTACGGAAAACCTCCATTTCTCTGAGGCAGGCCTGATGTCCTGCAGGGACTCCCCACTAAGCTGGAAACCCTGCCTGGGCCTTCAGGGGCTGGCAGCGTCCATCCTTCCTCCTCAGGGGTGGTCTCTTGGGCACTCAGTGCGTGTGGTCTTGCCGTATCTGAAAGCCAGGTTGAAGACAGGCGCTCACTCGGCTTCACCAGCCTAACTTCTGTGAGGATGTTTTCTCAGGTCGTACCACGTCTGTGAGCCATGTTGGGGCCAGACTTCCCATCTGTTTCACTGATCGGGGAGTCTGAGAGTCACTGGTCACTAGAAAGGGGCCGTGGTTGTGCTGGGGCGGTTCCTACCTTTTCACAGTCCTCGGTCCGCAGTTTACTTGAGAACATGGGAAGCCAGATGGCCCGTGGGTGCTCAGTGCTGGCTGCAGTCCACTCAGGACATCCCCTGTCCCTGCTTAACAGACACCCACTGATCGGCCCAGTTCTGGTTGAAAGAGTTCGCAAAGCACACAGCCCCGACTTTGAATGGGGAGACATTTTCTGCATAAGATCAGATTTTCTTTGTTAAGATATGTGTAATTGTCCTTTTCATAATTTTGGCTTGATTGGGTCAGTGGTTTGTAAGGTGTTGCATGAGACCGCAGAGCCTGCTTTCCATCCGGGTGGGGGGTCCTGTAGTTCTCTGTGAGGTTCACAAAGCACCTGGAGACCGTGGACGCGAGTAGGGTCCGAGATGTTTCCGTGGGGACAGGGATGCTTCTGACATCCCAGAGTCCCTGGCGTTGATGGTGCTC
Source organism: Neogale vison (assembly GCF_020171115.1). Classification (NCBI taxonomy): domain Eukaryota; kingdom Metazoa; phylum Chordata; class Mammalia; order Carnivora; family Mustelidae; genus Neogale; species Neogale vison. Next base: position 237,437,070 of record NC_058092.1, read on the forward strand.
CCCCGACGACCCGGCTGGGAGGCGGTCTTGCTCAGGACCCAGCCTGTCTCAGGCAGAGGAAGAGTGGTGCTCCCTGGGACCTGTCCTCCTGTGGTCATTCTCTGTTCCTCTGTCACTAGAAGCAGCGTGGAGAGGGAAGTCAGAGGAAGACAGCTTTGGCTGAAGTGTGTGGGGAGGGTGGCAGTGAGAGGGTCGGTTGGGAGAGACCAGTTTTTCTCCTGCGGACCCGTCCACCGGGGACTTTGTCCGTCGCAGATGGTGACAGGCTGAACTGAGCCGGGGTCTCCAGGAGGACACGAGGCTTTCTGGAGCCAGGGGGGCAAAAACAAATGGGAAGAAAACAGATCACACCTCTCTTCCCTGGTTCCTCTCCCCAGTCAGATAAAGCAGCTCTTGCAATGAAGAATTCCATTTTCACCCGAATTTTGTGACAGTGGTAACTTGTTGCTCTCCTGGTGCAGGACTTTTTTTTTTTTAATTTTAACAAGTGTTTTTAAAGCATTCGGTCCTTGAGCCCTCACCGTGACAAGCAGCCTGTGCACCAGGGCCCCCACTGAAGGCTACGCTCTTGAGAGCCACACAGAAGGCCCTAGAAGTGAGCACCCTTGTGTCAGCTTTTTTTTTTTTTTTTTTTTTAAAGATGCTTTATATTTTGTTGTTGTGTGAATATTTGCCACAGTTTCTCCAACAGTTCGCCGTCCGGGATTTGGCAGACACCTGCCTGTCGTCTAGGTGGAGCCACAAGGGACGCACAAAGCTCTGGCCTCGACTGTGGACCAAGAGTTGGGTTTTGAAAGGAGCGAAGAGGGAGTTGGGTCACTGCGCTGCGGCGTCGGCGTCTGCTCGCCCGTTTGTTCAGGACGTGTTTGCTGCTTGAGGTCGGTACCGGGGGCGTCCCAGCGTAACCGCCCTCGAAGCGCCTGTCTTGGTCTTGTTTTAAACCCGGCTGGTGGTGTCGGTTCAGTGCCGCCGATGAACTAACTGCTGTGTCCTTGCGCATGAAGGCCAGCTACAAAGCAGAGTTTCAGAGACTTCGGAGGAATGTTCTGTAAGACAGATTTTTGTGGAAATAAAGTCTTACTCATTTTTCACACTGGTCTATTGATCAAAAAAACTTTGTGGAATTTGCTTCTGTGAAATGAACGAAATCCAAATTGTTTTTCCAGAAGCTTTAGGAATTTCCTACCTGTGTTTTGGAAGACGAAAACCAGGGTGGAGTGTAGCCGCCAGTGAGGAAACAGCCGTGTCCCCTCGGCGCACGTGCAGCGCGTGTCGCTGTGGTTTGCCGCAGGGTGTCTGGAGTGGGCGCGGGCGCCCCGGTTGCTGGGCGCGGGGTCCGGGCGGGTGTGACATCCTGGTGCCCCCTGCCGCACCTGTCGCTTGGCTCCGGTGTGTCCTGAACAGCTCTGTGCGCTGGGCCGTCCCCTCCCAGAATGTTTCAGGACCGCATCGGTGGACGTGGTGGGGAGGCGGCTCCCACCTTGCTCAGGGTGACGTACGGGGGCGGAAGGTGCCACACGCTGCGCTCACGCACGTCCGCCTTCATGTGTGGCTTCTGGAGGAGAGACTCAGCTCAGCCTGGGAGGCAAACCCGCCCCACCCCAGAGTAAAGCTTTACCTCTTGGAAGCTGGGTGCTTGAAGCCAGGTTCACAGTCCAATTTAAGTTGGCTTCGCAGGGCCTCCTCCTTTCCTGCTTTGTCAAGGTCGGAAAGGTGATGGCACAGGAGCTTTTCGGACGTCCCTGCTCGCGCCGAGCCGCATGTTGGCCAGCTCCCCAGCCGGGGGCATCCTGAACAGCCTCCCTGCCCGGTCACCCCGCTGTAGGCCCTCGGCACGCCCTGCTGGCCACCAGCCCACACGGCTACCAGCCCGCATGGCCACACCGCCTCTCGGGGCCTCGGCCACCAGCCATTGAGATTTCCCCTTGGAAGGGGCTTATGTCACTTGGCAGATGTTATGCATAATCTGAAGTGCTGTGGGCCGCGTTCCCTGGGGCTGAGGAGCGCTTTGTGAGCATGGGTTTGGGTGGAAGCAGTGGGCCCGTGCTGGGAAAGCGAGTGCCGTCCGGGCCTGACATGCACAGGTCATCGGGGTGCGCCTGTACCTTGCGTGAGGCCGTGATCGGATCGCTTCCGGGCTGGTGCGTTACATGTCGCCGCTGTCTGGGGCTGGTACAAGCCCTTAAGACGTTAGACTTTGTTTTCAGGCCCTTTGCTGGTGGACCGTGAGGCCTTAACGCATTGTGTAGGGACAGAAGAGTTCCGCGGGGTAAGTGCTGTCACTTGGTCGCTGGCTTTCTGTGAGCAGTGTCGCTTTCTTGTTCGTCATAAAGGCTTCACCTCTACCTCCGCGTCCTCGGGGGAAAGTCAAGTCAGTCTGAATCTCCACTGTAGCCCACATGGAAATCTCGCTCCTGACCTCCGCTGACGCCCAAGCAGTTGTTTCCCTGAAGCTCAAACCCACGGCGCAGGTTTGTGCAGCGGGGAGGCCTGGCAGGGAGGGTGTGTCTTGTCGGGCTGAGGTACCTTTCTGGACTCACCCTGGAAAAATTCCAACTTGCCTCTTTGTGAGCATGAAGTTACCCAGAAGGTTGAAAAGGAAAATGCAGTTTATTGGAAAAAAATACATCAACACATTTGTTCTTTTCACGGAGATGCGGAGTAACACGTCCAAGGGTGGCCCACCGTGTCCTCAGATGCAGATTTCTGCTCATGGAGAGGCAGACTTTTAAAAAGAAGGTTTGCTGGAAACCATCGAGAGAGGATGAGTAGTTGGTTTACAGCTTTGTTCTTTGGCTGATCACGGTGTGTCTCTGCCTCTGGCCAGCTGACCACATCCCCCTTCTGCATGCGCCGTGTCCTCGACGCGCCTAGTTAATATGTAATTCTCTCAACATCTCGGCCCCCTCAGGAGCAACAGGTGCCCAGCACGGGCGTTGTCCGTCCACATGAAAGGGCCTGGCCACTGTGATTCCTCTTCTCTTTGATCTCTCTGCAGAAGGTCGGCTTGTCTGCCTAGAGATGCCTCTGAAGGGCAATTTAAAAGTTGGATTTGAGCAACATCAAGTGAAATGTCTTCCCATCTCATGCCGCGAGGAGGTCTTTGGTGTGGTTCACGGCTGGATGTAAGGAAAGGTTTTAACCCTTTCTTGGAAATAAACCATCTTGCAGACTGATTTTCACCTCCCTTTCTCCTCTGCTTTTAGGGAGAAAAAAGCACAAAACATTTTTGTCCCCATAAAGCACCTCAGCCCTGGAAGATGAGCTCATTGCAGTGTTTAAAATTCATCTTGAGCCTCAATTATCTTTACTCTGTTAGTGCACAGGAAGCTGAAGGCACTCGGACGGATGAGACACTTAGAGCTGATAGAAAGAGACAGAGGAAAGTTTTCATGGGCAAAGCTGAGACGCTTTTCTCAAGGTGTTGTGATCAATAAAATAATCCATTTTTAATGGTGTGTTGGCAAGGGCTACTAAATACCAGTTACTCGGTAAACCACTATAGAAGATGAAGCCATTTTATGAATTACTGGATTGCACGAACGTGTTCATACGGGGGGGGGGGTGTCCCAGTTGCTTCTGATAGTGCTGATTAAAAAAAAAACAAAACTCACTTTAAAAATAGTTGCTTTACTTTGTGAATAGTGTAGAAAAGGGCATTGCTGCCCAGAAATAGATGTACACTTGGTTTGTTTTTCATAAAAAAGAAAGGAAAATACCTTAACATCTGAAGCCTCATCAGTATCAGTGTGATTGTCCCGTGATGTCAGAGGAGGGATTTTGTAGCTTGCATGTCTCATCTGTGTTTCCAGCTCATGTATTTTTTTCTTCACTTCTGTAAGTGGGACCAGTCTGGGATTTTTTTTTTAATGACCCATATCCGCTCTTCTCAGAAGTTTGTAGCTTAACTGTGACGACGCGGCCTAAGATTTCCATGTTCCCAGTTAAGGGTGGAGCATGATCTCCTCGTCCAGACGAGCACTGAGCAGTCTGTTCTCACACTGTGCTGGAGAGCCAGACGCCGTCGGGCTGGAGATGGTGTCTCGCCGGCCGCGCGTGGCTGCGGTGCGGACCTGGAACACTGAAAGCCACGGGGGCAGCAGCAGTTCAGACAGACGCGAAACAAACTTCCAGGACCCATACTGTTGCAGGGTTCTCAGCGTTTATAACGGGTAGCCTGCGTGTGCGTGTGCCTTTAGGATGCTGAGACGGTAAAAGGCCCGCGCGTTGAGTGCTGGAAGAACTAGAACAAAATCCTGCCCCATCACGGATGTCACGGCTCTTTCCGTGTGCCCAGTTTGCCGGTTTCTGTGTCACGTGCGTGGCACGTGGACGTTGTAAGACGCGGGTCACGATGCACATGTTGGCGACGCGCTGTGCCCGCTCTCGAGACAGGTGCTGCTGCGCGTGTTTGACGGTCACCCTCCCCGGATATGGAGGTGCGTGTCCTGCAGACCCTCGTTCAGCTAACGTGGCCCCCATGCCCCGTTCTCTGGGAGATGTTGCATGTGACCTGGGTCGGGTTTTACTGCTGTGCTGCCGCTGAAGTTAATTTAGTACGGATCGCTTCCTAGTCGATGGGGCACTTTCTGATCTGCTACCACTTTCGACTGCCGGAGGAACCCACGAGCAGGGAGGCCACTATGTCACCCACGCGGCAGAGGCTCGGAAACATGGGGGTCTGTGTTTAAACGCAGCCCCCGGCACAGGGCCTTGCACACGCCATAGCAGTTGGCGGTTCACCTGCTCGGAAGCCAAGCTGGTTCCCCCAGCGCTGGCGAGTCCTTGTCGTGTGCGTGAGGTGGTTTGGGCCCTAGCGGAGGAGACAGACTTGGGCACTGCTCCAGGAGGAAAGCAGGCTTTGTCTTTGGTACTTCGAACAGTGTTTGTGCGTATGTTGGGGCCGGGGGAAAGGGCTGCTCCCCCAGGCTCAGCAGGGAGTGGGGTCACGGGGTGATCTCTGTCCCGGGGGTGACTAGGTATGCTCACAGGTCCGGCTCAGGTGCTCTCGCTCGCTCGCTACTGATTCCCTGTCTCCTGCTGCCAGGAGAACAAACGTGTTGTTCCATATTTCTGTAAAATGAGCAAGTTCAGCCAAGGGTGAAGTGTAATTTAAGCACAACCTTTGAAAATAACTGCTTTGTGTCCCTTCTATCTGAAAATATTTTCTAAAAAAATTTGTATATAAATTAAAACAACCCACTTTGCACCATTAACTCAGAAAAATGTAAACAAAAATGCAGTGTCGTCAGGGACGGCCTGAAACTGATGTACATTCACGTGTCGCTGACGCCATGGAGGGCTGCCGGTCACGTGACTATTCACACTCACAGAAAAATGTTAAAGCCCTTTAATTCGGGAATCTCACTTTGCAAATGTATTTTATTTTTAAAGACTGGTTTATCTATTTGGGAGAGAGAGTGTACAGGGGTGCAGGGCAGACGGACAGAACCTCCAAGCAGACTCCCCTCCACCCTGTGCCTGAAACCCAGCACAGGGCTTGATCCTATGACCCTGAGATCATGACCTGAGCCAGAATCACGAGCCAGACCCTTAACTGAGCCACTTAGTACCCCCACAAATGTATTTTATAGAGAAAATACAGAGAGAGGGGCGCCTGGGTGGCTCAGTCATTAAGTGTCTTCCTTTGGCCCAGGTCATGATCCTGGGGTCCTGGGATCAAGCCCTACATCGGGCTACACACTCGGCGGGGAGCCCGCTTCTCCCTCTCCCTCTGCTGCTGCTCCCCTGCTTGTGCTCACTCTCTTCCTCTGTCAAATAAGTGAATTTTTAAAAAAGAAAGAAAATACAGAAAAAACTATATACACAGCATTGCTAATAGTAAAAAGTGGAAACAAACCTAAATGTCAAACGATGGTGAAATTATTAGGAAACAGCCCCACCTCCCTCGAACCAGACTTCGTGTCTAACTGCCTGGGGAGCTGTGTCATCGTAGACAAATGCTAAATTAAGTGAAAAGCAAACTAACACCCCATTTTAGTTATAACTATGTAATGTGACAGATGCGTGAATTGAATCCTCTCTAAATTGGCAGTGACCTGGTCTTGGCTGGTGATGACCAGGGGAGTTCCTCTGTCTCTTGCCTGTATCTTACATTTGTATGTGATGCTTCTGTTACTTCCGTAACAGAAACCGTAAGTGATGAAAGATAGCAAAGTTAAAAATGACAGATTACCAGCCCCCCGCCCCAGAAGCAGACGGTGCTGGTGTTTGGTGAACATCTTACAGAAATCTTTGTGTGTATAAAGAGAGCAGCAGGTACTAAAATATTAAAAGATATTAACACTAAAAATAGTGTTTAGTTGTGCCTAAAATGGAGCCCTAAAATATCCATAAAGAGCCGAATAGTAAATACTCGGGGTTTTGCCATGCACAGCCTGTCTCCCCCACCCTGCTCTGCCGCTGTTGTGTGAAGACAGCCGCACGCCGTCTGGACATGAGGAGTGTGTGTGCCTGCGTCCCAGCGAGGCTTCCTTGCCCTTCGTTCTCTGTTAGACCCGTGTTTCCACCTGGCACCATTTCCCTCTGCCTGAGGAGCTCCCCTTCTCTGTCTCACATGGCAGCTGCTGGAGGACAAATAGGTCCAAGAACGTCTGTCTTGCTCATCGATTCTTGAAAAAAAATTTTCTCTGGGTGTAGAATTCTGGATTGGTAATTTTCTCTTTCAGTAGTTCATAGATGTTCTCCACTGTGTCCTTGGTTGTGCTGTTTCCAAAAATGCTTCTGTCCCCTTTTTATATAATGTCACTTTCTCCTCGGGTCCCCTGTGAGGCTCATCATGTTTTGAGCAGTTGGTTGTGATGAGTCTTGGTGTGGTTTCCTTCATGTTTCTTGTGGTTGGCCTCATTGACCTCTTGTGTGTTTACAGTTTGCCTCAAACATGGAAATATTTTGGTCACTATTTTGGTCACTCTTCCTCCCTTTGAGAAACTCCAGTTACACATATACAAGGTTTCTTGGAGTTTGCACAGCTCACTAACGCTGCGGCACGTCTGTGTCCCCGCACCTGTTCTGTCATTCTCTTTGGGCATCTCTGTAGGTGTGTAAGTTCGGTAAGCTGACCTTCTGAGTGCTTGGTCTGTTGTTCCCATCCAGTGTATTTTTCACCTTAGATTTTGTAGTTTTCATCCTATAAGTTGTATTTCTCTTTTTTCAGATGGTCTGTAATTAGCTTTTGCACATCTGAAACAATTACATTAACTGTGTGTGACCTCAACTAACCCTAACATCTGAGTTAGATTTAGGTGGTTTTCAAGTAGCTGTTTCTTATTGCAGCGGGTCCTGTGGACCTGGTTTTTTCATGCCTGGTAATCTTTGCCTGAATGCCTGGCATTGTGATTTTTATTACCTTATTGTGTGCAGGATATTTTTGTGTTCTAATTAATATTCTTAAGCTGTTCTTAGATGCAGTTAAGTTACTTACAACAACTTGAGTCTCTTGGGCCTGGCTTTTAAGATTGGCTAGGGAAAACCAGAGCAGTATCGATTCTGGGCTATGATTTCCTACTGTCTAGGCAAGACCTGAGTGATCTCCGGAACGCTGCATGAATTACGAGCATTTCCAGTCTGGCTGTTGGAGATAGGCACTTGCCCAGTCTTGGATAGTTTCCTCACATGAATGTGCCACATTCTTGGGACGAGGCCTCCACAGGCCTCCGGTGTCTTCCTTCTGTGCTGTGCTCAGTCTGTCCCGCAAACTCTGCCTGCCTTGGTCTCCCGCACACACCTCCCTCCCCTCCTCAGGGAGGGCAGCAGGTGCCTCCCATGACCCCACCAGGTGCGGCGGCCTGGACGCTTGCAGCAATCAGCCAGGATGACTGTAGCCTTCGCCTCCTGCTTCCCTCTCCAGCCTCTCTACCTGGCTCTCTGGTGTCCTGGAAACTGTGGTTTTAAGTACTTTCTCTATTTCCCCCCTTTCAATTGCTTTAGATGAGGGAGTGAATCCTGTCTGTTACTTACTCCATCTTTCCTGGGAAGAGAAATGCTCAGGTGTTTTTTGTTTTCCTTGAAATTATTTTTAAGTGTGTAATTTAAAGCTGTGATTTGACAACATTAAATTGGCTTCCCCTAAGCTTCCTGATAAGCACTGCGCTCTTGCTGGATTTCCAGATGCTTCTCACAGTATCAACTAGAGCATATGAGGAAAGGTCCACGAACACCAGACCTGCGTCCCTCAAGACAAAGAAGAAAGCTTTTCACGAGGGGGCCACGAGGAGACCGCTGCAGACAGCACTGAGCTGGGTGTGGAGAGGGGACTTGTGTTCTCCGTGCCAGAAACACTGTGACAGGGACACTCCGACATTCCTCGGAGGTTAATCTCTGCTTATTCTTACTTTAACTGAGGAGAAAGTAAGATCTGTTTTTCTGAGTTACCTTTTTATCTTCTTTAAATAGGTTAGGATTTGTAAGGTTCTTATTCGGAAGAAACTCATCTATGAAGTAAAGAGTTTATAACATCTTGTTCCATGGCTAAAAATTTCTGTGGTTGGGGAGTCCCAGGAGTGCGTGGCGCCTTCTCACCGGAGCCCAGGCTGGGTGCTGGAATGCTTGAATGCCTTCAGTGGAAGCTTTCCGAAGACTGTAGAACGGACTGCGTTAACACATCCCCAGCATGGATGCCAGTCCCCAGCACACTTGACATGGAATGGCCCTTAAGAGATTTTTCCTGCTTGCATCATTGACGTGAGCCTTCGTGTTGATTGAATTTGCAGTCCAGTTTGGAGTGTGAATCATTCCTGGACAGAGTGTCCAGGCACCTGTCACCAAGCACAGGCCTTAATGCTATTATTTCTTCATTTTAAATGATACCTTTTACTTCTTTTTGCCTTGGCTTCTCTGGCCAGGGTGTTTTAATATAGTTTTAAATAGAAGTTGTGATAAGAGCATTCTTGTCTTGCTCCTAAATTGAAAGGAAGAACTTTTCAGTATTGCGCTACCAACTTACTAGGAGCTCTGTTGTTTTGTGGATGCCCATTCCCCCTCACCACAGCCAAAGGTTTTTTTTCAAGTCACAACATTGTCTTTAATGAGGCCATTTTCACATTTGCATTTATAAGGAAATATTTATGAAATATGGAGACAAATTAGAAAGATAATCTTTTGAAGTAAATCAGATCTCCTAGATTTGAAAAGTGGTCTACAATTATTTATATGTAAGTTGCTTTCTAATTATAGAGGAACGGCACTTATCTAAATTGGAGTTGAATAAACCTTTAGGGTTTTCCAAGGGTTGCTCCTCTTAAGTGTTTTTATTTCTCAGGTATTTTATATTTTCATTGACCTGCACAGACAGAAGCACCCCTTGTCACTAATCAGTGTGCTGTGGTAGGCCGCATCATGTAGTTCTGTGAAGTTCCGCTGGGTGCAGGCGGAGTTCTCACCTCTTAATTAGTGCCGTGGCTGGTGTTCCTGTCACTCCTGGAGGCCTTGTGCCCCTCGAATGGGAAACAGGGAGACAGAGAAGGAAGGTGTCCTCTGAAGCCGGTGCAGATGGGACTGTCAGGCCTCCCTCAGCAAAGTCAGGAGCCTCATGAGGTGCTCGGGTTCTTATGCCTGCGGTCACCAAGGTGGCTTGGGATCAGGCTTCCTATCCCAGTCCTTCAGAACATCCACTTACGTGCTCAGTTCAGGCTGGTTTCTCCTTCCTTTCTGACAGAAAAAATCATTACAAAAAGGGTTCCCGTCAGAATTTTAGCAGGGTTGGGACTAGGCAAAGCTGGGGAGCTCTGTCTTTCAGGTTTATGTGAGTGTCACGGGCTGAATTGTGGTCCCCTAAAACTCATATGTTGAGTCTTCAGCCCTCAGTACCTGAGAATAGGACTATATTTGAAGACAGCCTTTAGTGAGGTAATGAAGGCACAGTGAGGCTGTTAGGGCGGATCCTGATCCAGTAGGACCGGTGTCTTACAAGGAAAAGTTAGGACACAGCACAGGTGTTGGCACACATGCAGGGGCAACCATGGTGGGAGGCAGCAAAGAAGGTGGCTGGCGGCAGGTCGAGGAAAGAGGCCTCAGAGTGAAATCAACTGGCTGGCACCTTGAGCTTGGGCTTAAAAGTATCCAGAATTATGAGAAATAATAAATCTCTCTTGTTAAGTGACCCAGTCTGTGGCCTTGTGTTATAGAGTCGTAGCAGACCGACACGGCAGCTGCCGCGCTGCGCTTGGCTGGCCCTGCGCTTCCCGATGCTCCTTACGCCTGGCTTGGAGCCTCGGGCTCGAATGTGAGGTGGATGCACACTCCCCAGCTGATGGAAAATTCTGGGTGGTGGTTGAAGGGGAGTGTGAGCCCGATGCTCTCTCCTTCACATACGCCCAGAGGGGAACGTGTTACTGGTTCCACCAACTGCTTCTGAATCTCTAAGATGCAGCAGTGTTGGATGGGTGTATCCTGTGCCTGATGGCCTGATGTCTTTCCTGAAGACAAAAGTGGCTGCTGCTTCTCTGAGATGTGTCCTAAGAACTAAAATGTTAAATATCAACAGTAGGTTCGTGTCTCTCCTCGCACATCACCTCCAGGAAGAAATTTTTGAAGAGCTCACGGATGTGTGTGTCCTTGAATTAAGAAAAGACGAAAAGCCTCTGAATAAAGGTCCACAAAAATTCCAAAGAGCCAAAGGAAGGAAAAGCCAGCATCTAGACAAAACGCAACTCAAGAATATCAAAGAAATTTCTAAAACACTATAAAAAAATATATAAATCAAGGTGCAGCCATCATTTTGACGAAGGATCTTTCAACAGTGATGCCAAATGTAAGAAGATAATGGAAGAGTATTTCAGGGTAATAACTTGGAACATAGAATTTCCTGTCTGGCTCAAACTTTAAAATATGAAAACTTGACAAAAATATTCTCTTGTGTACAAGGACTCAAGAATTAGACCACTATAACTGCAATAAACGTAAATGAACTAAACTCACCAGTATAAAAGATAAACTGAATATAAGTCTACATAACACTAGAAGGGTTACAGATAACATTCAAATTTTAAAGGTAAGTGAAGGAGTGGTTGTATTTATGTATAAAAGACTCTAAGACAGGCGCCTGGGTGGTGCAGGGCGTTAAGCATCCAACTGCTGGTTTGGGTTCAGGTCATAATCTCCGGGTCATGAGAGTGAGCCCCACATGGGGCTCTGTGCTCAGTGCAGAAACGGCTTAAAACTCTGTCTCTGTCTCTCCTCCCAAGCACAAGTTCTCTCTCTCTCTTTCTCTCAAATAAGTCTTAAAAGACTAAGACAAACCTTATTGTTAGAGGTAGAAAGGGTTACTACTTACCAAAACAAAAATGTAAACAAACCTAAGCGTGTGACAAGATCCAAAATTATTTTTGTTAGATTTTAATATCTAGCAGTGAAGTACATGTTTCAAAAGATAGAAAATGATAAGAATGAACCTAAAGTAGAAGAAAAAACAGTAGAAACTAATAAAATCTAATACAAAAACTCAAAAATGAAGCCATAAGAGAAAAAAATTAGTCCCAGAAAATTGAGACACATGAATAATAAGAAAAAAAGTACAGAAAGATGAGAGGTTTAAGAGTTAAGGAAACCTGTCCCCAGCTATATGCTAAAGTTTTGAAAAACTGGGCAGAATTCACATAGCTCCAAGCATAGCTTTAATAAATGGAAAGCTTGATTATTTATTTTAGAAAAGCAATTAAAGCAGTAGTTAAATCTTCCCATGAAGAAAACCACCTGACCCATTTCAAATGGGTGATTTCTAACATTTCAGAAGCACACATCAATTTCACATGAACTTTTCCAGAAACTTAGAGAATAAAGGATACTTGTCGTTCTCATTCTGAGATCAGCATAACTCTGATGTGAAAATCAGGCATTCTCTGAACATTACAGGTCCTTTCCACTCGTTAAAATAGATGAAAATATCCTAAACACAATTAGAAAATTAAATCTGATACTATATAGGAAAGTTAGGTTTATCCCAGCTGTGTAAGAAATGCTAGAAAATTCATAGTCATATAAAGAGATGTTCAGCATTAGTGATTTAGGGAAATGTGTCTCACGTTCCCAGTCACATGTTACGCACCTTTAATTGGCCAAAACCAGAGTCTGATGGTGCCCACTAGTGTGAGGAGTTGGAGAGTATACTGACGAAGAGAAATTTTGCAGAGGTACAAGACATATACCTAAGAAGGTTTATTGCAGCAATGTTCATGACATCTAAAGCGTGGAAACGATTCACATGCTTGTCAACTGTAGTGATACTTTGTAGTGGTGGACTGTATTCTGGCAGGGCGATGGAATATTCTGCAATACTCAAAGCACATGAACTGTGCATGATGACATGCGGCAAGGTAGGTGGATCTCAGTATAGTAAGTGCCAAAGGTAACCCAGAAACATTACATCTTGTATAAATTCTTTTCGTAAAATGAAATACAGCTAAAATGTAGAACACACTCTAGGAACTCCTGTATCTGCAATGACTGTTCTTGTACTGAACACAGTATTCAGGAGAAGGATGGCTTCAGCACAAGGGCTGGGGTGGGGTCATCCATGTGGACTGATGTCCGCTCTAGCTCTTGTTTAGATGATGGAATCCTGGGTGTTTCACTTTGAAATACAGCCTGGCCCAATGGTAAGTGTTGGGAACGAAGGATTAGGATTCTGGACATAATCCTATGCACCAGAGGTCCAGAAACACATTTGTTAGGGTTCTCCAGAGGAGCAGAACCAGTTGTGTGTGTGCGTGTGCACACATGCGTTCCTTGAAGTGCATTTCCTGATGCGCTGTGTTCAAGCGAGACGGTCTTCATTCTGCGAGGGCCTTCACCTGATGGGGTGACACCCACCCACATTATGGAGGGTAACCCGCTTTACTCAAAGTTGCCTATTTATATGTTACTTTCATTCAGAAAGACACTTTCACAGAAACATCCAGAGTAATGATTACAGGTGTGTGCCCAAATTGAGCATACAGTCAACCATCCCGTCTGTGCATCCTGAGCTCGCCACCTTGGAGCAGGCTGGTGGGAGCTGGCTGTCATCGTTAGCGTGTTCTGTGGCTCCGCCGTGGAGCAGTCACGTGGCACAGTGCTTACCCTGCAGCAGAACTATTCAGGTTCCCATCTCCCTCTGCCATTTTCTTGCTGGGTGACTTGGAACAAATTTTTAAGCTATTCTGTGGTTTTGTTCTAAACTCTAAATTGGGGATGATGATGTTTCCTACTTTAGAGGACTACGATGAAATTATTTGACCCCCTTGAAGCTGGTCGAAGGGTTCCTGACACACAGTCAGCTTTCTAACAGCTGGCTGTAATGGTGACCGTCATAGGCAGAGATCAAGGGTAGTCCTTACTCCCGGGAAGCCGCTCTGAACGTGGGATGTGAGCGTACGCATTTGCGGAGGCCCCAGGAGAGCACTTCCAGTTTTGCAGGGTGGAGGACCCAGCCTTAGGGAGTATGTTGCATACTGAACAAGCAGGACTGGCCTGAAGCAGGGAGATGGACAGGTCAGGTGGTGGTAGAGTGCAGTGCAAAACATGGACTCATGCGTTCTTTACGGAATATCTTTATCAGCTTACACAGGGCTTATGAGGCCATGTAGGAAAGACACAGTTTTATAATTCTAACTTCTTTAAAGAGCAGGCTCTACTTCACCCTCCCGATTCTGAATTCCTGTCCTCTAAATGCAGTGAGGTTTTTTTTTAATGTTTTGGCTTTATCTTCTTCACTCATCTGTAAAAAACCATGCTTGTTGTAGACTTGCTATTTCTTATCACCTTTTGATACTAGCCTTAGATTTCATAATTCAGAAGATACGAATTTGTACCATCTTCTTTGCACACACATAAATGCAAACTTTTACCTTTGCCATCTCCATCTTTGGTTTTATCATCATTCTTTTTCACATTTAAAGCAAAGTGACTATAAGTAGTGCTGCTTAGTATTTCATCAGTATTATGCATAGCCAGACAACAGAGTGAACACTGGTTACATATAGTCTTGTAGACTGTTTTCTTTTACCTTGGACTGATAATTACCAGTTTTATTCTTCTTAGATTTCTGTGCAACTCTTGGTAATTCTTCTCCATAGTGTGTCCTGGGGGAGGGACACACTCCCTCCGACTACGTGTGAGTGTGTGACATCAGTTGCAGTGTTTCTTGGCCTCCTGGAGGCTTCTGTCCTTTTTGACTCAACTGGGTTGTTTAGCTTTTATATTTTTTACATGTATTTCCTGTCTTGATAGTTGGTTTTGGAGGACAGACGGCAGACTCATGGGTTTAGACTGCCCTGCTAAAGCCTGGTGTCCTTTGTGGATTCAAGAAAAAAGCTTTTGACCATCTCCTGTCCAGCAAGGAGAGAAACAGTCCAGCTTATGTCTTTTTTAATTTTTTTTAGTTCATTCTGGTTTCTTAAAATTCATCAGTGTTATCAAAATAACAGGAACCTTAGGAAGACATGCTATCTTAGAATTTTTTGTGGGTGAAGGAGGTGGACTGGACAAACAGGCAGGTCTACTGTTTAAATTTTAAAAGCATCACATAAACTTGAAATGCATCCCCCTTATGCACTAGGTAACTGTTAATGTGCCCACTCGCATTTCAAAGGTGGAAAGTGGGATATCTGTAGACTTCAGTAATTTACCCAAGATTTTACTGTTTTCTGACGACGGAGCTGGGGCATTCTGGCTCCAGAGTCTCTCCTGTTGGCCCCTGACCCATATTATGAGTTTCTATTGTCATAATCATTAGTTCTTAATATATCTTACATACAGTGCTTGGGGCACTATGTCTGGCCAGCTATCAAGATATTTGGATTTGCCAGAAATAGGTTAGGCTGTGCTTTGCTAACATAAACCTTGAAGTCCCAGAAGCTTCAAACAGTCACTGTTCTTACACGGACATCTTAGTCTGCTTTGGTTTGGGCAGCATTAGGGAGCTTTCCTGCCAGCCTTGTCAGGGGTTCAGACTCTGCGAGTCCTGTGCCCCCACCAAGCTGCGGTCCTGGATTCCTCATATGCAAGTGGGGAAGCATATGTGAGACAGGGGTGCTCCAGGTACCGGGGGTCGTACCCGTGACGCGATCCCGCTTGGTTACAAGGAGGGCTGGGAATCCTTTTATTCCTCGCCCAGGAAGGGGATGAAACGGTGACGAACACTCGCCGTGTTTGTACGTCAGCGCTTCACGTAGCGCCTGGCCAAGCCCCTTGGGTAACCCGAGTTCGGCTGTAATGTGAGTGGTTGCCTCAGTCCCTGGCCAGCTGCAGCTCCCGGAGGGCGCTGGGTCAACACGCTCGTCCTCTGTGGCGCCCGAAGACAGGTCAGCCTGTCTTGCGAAGGAGAGAAGCCGTGGCCCTCACCCGACTTCTGGTCCCCTACGAGACCGGTTTCCTTTCGTCACAGGTGAAATACGCCGTGATTCCGAAGCTCCTGCTGCTGTCTTCAAAGCTCCAGAGCTGGTCGGAGTTAGGAAGGAGAATGCCTGTTCGGTGGGTGCCTCAAGATGGAAGTGTAAGGGTGGGGCAGACTGAGTGGAGTCATCCAATCAGTAGGCCGTAGGTATATCCGCTGGGAAGGTTGAAATTCAATTGGCCACCTGTGTAGGGGCGGGGCTCAACCACCCCCATAAAGGTTGCTCTGCCAGGCTGCCGAGGGGGGCTGCTGCAGGAGAGCCGGGGGCTCCTGCAGGAGAGCCGCGGGCTCCTGCAGGAGAGCCGGGGGGCTCCTGCAGGAGAGCCGGGGCTCCTGCAGGAGGGCTGGGGGGCTGCTGCAGGAGAGCAGCGGCTGCTACAGGAGAGCGGTGAAGTCGGCGGAGAGCGGTGAAGTCGGCGGAGAGCGGTGAAGTCGGCGGAGAGCGGTGAAGTCGGCGGAGAGCGGTGAGGTCGGCGGAGAGCGGTGAGGTCGGCGGAGAGCGGTGAAGTCGGCGGAGAGCGGTGAAGTCGGCGGAGAGCGGAGAAGTCGGCGGAGAGCGGTGAAGTGGAGCGGAGAGCGGTGGAAGTCGCAGAAGAGCAGGGGAGTCAACGGTGTATAGAAGAGCTGTAACAGCTCTTGTAAGAGCTATAACCGCGTTTGGCGGTCCAGCCTCCACCCTCCGGCGGCGGCCCCGAGCGCCGCCGCCTGCAGCCTCCGGCGGCGGCCCCGAGCGCCGCCGCCTGCATCCTCCGGCGGCGGCCCCGAGCGCCGCCGCCTGCAGCTTCCAGCCTCCGGCGGCGGCCCCGAGCGCCGCCGCCTGCAGCTTCCAGCCTCCGGCGGCGGCCCCGAGCGCCGCCGCCTGCAGCTTCCAGCCTCCGGCGGCGGCCCCGAGCGCCGCCGCCTGCAGCTTCCATCCTCCGGCGGCGGCCCCGAGCGCCGCCGCCTGCAGCTTCCAGCCTCCGGCGGCGGCCCCGAGCGCCGCCGCCTGCAGCTTCCAGCCTCCGGCGGCGGCCCCGAGCGCCGCCGCCTGCAGCTTCCAGCCTCCGGCGGCGGCCCCGAGCGCCGCCGCCTGCAGCTTCCAGCCTCCGGCGGCGGCCCCGAGCGCCGCCGCCTGCAGCTTCCATCCTCCGGCGGCGGCCCCGAGCGCCGCCGCCTGCAGCTTCCATCCTCCGGCGGCGGCCCCGAGCGCCGCCGCCTGCAGCTTCCATCCTCCGGCGGCGGCCCCGAGCGCCGCCGCCTGCAGCTTCCATCCTCCGGCGGCGGCCCCGAGCGCCGCCGCCTGCAGCCTCCGGCGGCCCAGCAGTCCAGTCGTCTGTGGTCCAGTTGTCAGCGGTCCCTCGACGCCTGCGGTCCTGAGACATCTGCGGTCCAGTTGTCAGCGGTCCCTCGACGCCTGCGGTCCTGAGACATCTGCGGTCCAGTTGTCAGCGGTCCCTCGACGCCTGCGGTCCTGAGACATCTGCGGTCCAGTTGTCAGCGGTCCCTCGACGCCTGCGGTCCTGAGACATCTGCGGTCCAGTTGTCAGCGGTCCCTCGACGCCTGCGGTGCCAGCGGCCCTGCCCCGCACTCCAGGACCCTCAGCAGTGACACAGTGAGAAACGACCTAGATGTCAGCAACCTCATTGGGAGTAGGCTCGCCGGGGTCAAAGTTGTCATCTTTTATAAAAGAAAGCCCTGACCGGTCAGTGCGATTCATGATGCTTGGCGCGAAATAAAGCTTTGCTTGACCTTCGCTTTGTATCAGTCTCGTTCCTTTGATCACGGACCCTAACAGAAGGATCTCAGCCCGAAATGGAAGAAGTGAACACAATGAGATGAGGTTCCGGTGCGGCATCAAGATTCTTCCTAGCCACAAGTGAAACGTCTGAGACTGTCAGCCGGTCGGAAAGCACCGGCGCGGATTCCATCGCGGCGCGCGCCTCCTCGTCGTGCGACACGGCGGTGCGACACGGCGACGCGACACGGCGGTGCGACACGGCGACGCGACACGGCGGTGCGACACGGAGACACGGCGGTGCGACACGGAGATACGGCGGTGCGACACGGCGACGCGACACGGAGACACGGCGGTGCGACACGGAGACACGGCGGTGCGACACGGAGACACGGCGGTGCGACACGGCGACGCGACACGGAGACACGGCGGTGCGACACGGAGACACGGCGGTTCGACACGGCGACGTGACACGGAGACACGGCGGTGCGACACGGAGACACGGCGGTGCGACACGGCGACGCGACACGGAGACACGGCGGCGCGACACGTCGGTGCGACTCGGCGGCGCGACACGGAGACACGGCGGTGCGACACGTCGGTGCGACACGGCGGCGCGACACGGCGGTGCGACACGGAGACACGGCGGCGCGACACGGAGACACGGCGGCGTGACACAGAGACACGGCGACGCGACACGGAGACACGGCGGTGCGACACGGCGGCGCGACTCGGCGACACGACACGGCGGCGCGGACGTCAGACCGAAGTTCTGCGGCCGCCGCGGGCGGTGCGGTGCGGAGAGACGCGGGACGTTAGAGTAAGCGCGGGACAGGCGGCCGCAGTGCGCGGCTCCAGGCGATCTCCGCGCCGCACTGCAGTTCGCGGTGCACCCAGGGCGCCGGGGGCCATCCCGGACCCTCCCTCCTGCTCCGTCGCTTCGTCGCCGCAGCCCTGAAGGAGCCGCTCGCTCTCCGCCGACCGGGCGTTACACGCGCGACCGCGGTATAGCGACCTGCTGCGTGGGGTCGTCTGACGGGATGTTTGCAGAGCAGCCGCTTCTCGGTTCGGAGGCGGTGGAGCAGCAGGTACAGACACGGCCGCCGCCGCCGCCTCTCGTCCCCGCCGGAGCGGTGCGGCTGCTAAAGCGCGTCAGCCTGCGCGCACATAGGCTCGCCCGAAGCCCACAGGGCCACGCTGCGGTCCACTTTGGGAGACCCAGGGTGTTTGGACAAGCGTGCAATGACCCGCGTCCACTCTTCCAGGATCCCGCAGCGCGGGCGCTCTGCCCTCGCCGGCCGCGGCGCCCCCGCAGCCCCTTCCCCTCCGCCCCCCCCAGCGCCCGCGGATGCCTGCTCGGGCCCCGCACGCCGCCTCTCCGGTCGGCCCCGCGCTCGGAGTCCGGCTGTGCGGCTGGCGCGGGCTGGCCTCTGTCACGGAGTCACAAGCATCAGAGCTCCTTCCGTGCCTCTCCGTGGCGGAGAGCGCGTTCGTTCCCCGCTGCGGGCCGTGGTCCGTGGTCCGAGCACGCCCGTGTACGCGTTCTCCTCCCGAGCGGCGTCTGGGTCGCTCCCGGGCTTTGGCAGTTCCCAGTAAACTCGCTCCCATGTCCACGTGCAGGTTTTTCATAGGGACAGGAATTCTCCGCTCCTTCGGGTGAATACCGAGGATGGGGACCGCGGGACCGTACGGCAAGGCTACGTTTCCACTTGGTCAGAAGCTGCCGGACCGGCTGCACCGTGTTGCACTAGTAGCGGCAGCGGGCAGGAGCTCCTGCTGCCCCGTGTTCTCGCCGGCATTTGGTGCTGTCCGTGTTCAGGTTTGGCCGTCCCCACCAGCGTGTGCTGGTATCTCTGTTTTAATTTGCATTTCCCTGAACTAACCTGACAAGGAGCATCTTTTCATACACCTCTTCAGCTGTCTGTATGTCTTCTTTGGTGAAGTGTTCAGGTCTTTGATCCATTTTTTTGATTGTGGGTCTTTTTCCCTTACTGTTGAGTTTCAACTTGTCTGTCTTACGTCAGCCTTTTTTCAGATTTCCTTTGCAAATCCTTTCTCGCAGTCTGCAGCTTGTCTTATTCTCTAGATACTGTCTTCATAGACCAAAATTTTAATTTTTAGTGAGTCCGGCCTATCAGTTCTTTCTTTCATGGATCATGCCTTTGGCATTTCATTTGAAAGGTCATTGCCATTCCCAAGGTCACCTAAGTTTTCTCCTGTTATATAGTTTCTTGACTTACATTTCGGTCTAAGATCCATTTGGAATTAATTTTTGAAAGGGGGTGTAAGATCTGTGTCTAATTTTTTTTGCAAGTGAATGTCCAGTTGTCCCAGGAGCAGCTGTTGAAAATATCATCTCCTCCCCTGTACTGCCTTTGCTCCTCCGTTAAAGATCAGTGGTTTGTATTTATGGGGGTCTGTTTCTGGGTGCTCTGTTCTATTCCATTGATCCATTTGTGTAATTTTTTTTTTTTTACCAATACCACACTCTCTTGATCAATGTAGCTCTATAGTAAGCCTCGACGTCAAATAGTGTAGTAAGTCTTCTGACTTTGTTGTTCTCCAGTGCTGTATTGCCTATTATGAATTTTTTACCTCTGATATAAACTTTAGAATCTATTCAATATCCACAAAATAACTTGCTGTGATTTTTTTTTGCAGGGGGGGGGATTGCAGTGAATCTCTAGATCATGTTGGGAAGAACTGACATCTTGACAGTTCTGTGTCTTCTTAACCATAAACAGAATCTCTCCTTTATTTATTCTTTAATTTTTGTTCCTGATAGGTTTATAGTTTTCTTTTTATAGACTGTGTGTATGTGTATGTGTCGTTAGATTTGTGCCTGAGTACTTCATTTTTAGAGGTGCTAATGTAAATGATAATTGTGTTTTTAATTTTAAATTCCACTTGTTAAATGGTATATTATTTTATTTTTTAAAAGATTTTATTTATTTATTTGAGCTAGAGCACAAGCAGAGAGGGAGAAGCAGGATCCCCACTGAGCAGGGAGCCTGATGTGGAGCTCAATCCTAGGACCCTGGGGTCATGACCTGAGCTGAAGGCAGGCCAACCAACTGAGTCACCCAAGTTGCCCCTTTTCTATAGCTGGTATTCTAAAAAGTGATTGCCTTTTGTATGTTAACCTTGTATCCTGCAACCTTGTTATAATTACTAGTTCCAAGAGGTTTTTTGTCAGTTGTTTTCAGATATTCTACATAATCCTGTTATCTGTGAGCAAATACAGTCTTATGTCTTCCTTTCCAATCTGTGTGCCTTTTATTTCCTTTCCTTGCATTCACTAGCACTTCCAGTGCTGTGTTGTAAATGAATAGTGAGAGGGGACATCTTTACCTTATTACTGATTTTAGTGGGAAAGTTTCAAGTCTCTCACTATTAAGTATGATGTTAGCTGTGAATTGGTTTTTTTTTTTTTTTGGTAGATAATTCTTTTTTTTTTGCATTTTTTTAATTTTTTTTATTTTTTATAAACATATATTTTTATCCCCAGCAGTACAGGTCTGTGAATCGCCAGGTTTACACACTTCACAGCACTCACCAAAGCACCTACCCTCCCCAATGTCCATAATCCCACCCCCCTTCTCCCGACCCCCCTCCCTCCAACAACCCTCAGTTTGTTTTGTGAGATTAAGAGTCACTTATGGTGTGTCTCCCTCCCAATCCCATCTTGTTTCATTGATTCTACTCCTACCCACTTAAGCCCCCATGTTGCATCACCACTTCCTCAGAGGAAGTTTGGAAAGAACCCAAATACATGGAGACTAAACAGCATCCTTCTAAAGAATGAATGGGTCAACTGGGAAATTAAAGAAGAATTGAAAAAAATCATGGAAACAAATGATAATGAAAACACAACGGTTCAAAATCTGTGGGACACAACAAAGGCAGTCCTGAGAGGAAAATATATAGCGGTACAAGCCTTTCTCAAGAAACAAGAAAGGTCTCAGGTACACAACCTAACCCTACACCTAAAGGAGCTGGAGAAAGAACAAGAAAGAAACTCTAAGCCCAGCAGAAGAGAAATCATAAAGATCAGAGCAGAAATCAATGAAATAGAAACCAAAAAAACAATAGAACAAATCAACGAAACTAGGAGCTGGTTCTTTGAAAGAATTAATAAAATTTATAAACCCCTGGCCAGACTTATCAAAAAGAAAAGAGAAAGGACCCAAATAAATAAAATCATGAATGAAAGAGGAGAGATCACAACTAACACCAAAGAAATACAAACTATTATAAGAACATACTATGAGCAACTCTACGCCAACAAATTTGACAATTTGGAAGAAATGGATGCATTCCTAGAAACATATAAATTACCACAACTGAACCAGGAAGAAATAGAAAGCCTGAACAGACCCATAACCAGTGAGGAGATTGAAACAGTCTTTAAAAATCTCCAAACAAACAAAAGCCCAGGGCCAGACAGCTTCCCGGGGGAATTCTACCAAACATTTAAAGAAGAACTAATTCCTATTCTCCTGAAACTGTTCCAAAAAATAGAAATGGAAGGAAAACTTGCAAACTCATTTTATGAGGCCAGCATCACCTTGATCCCAAAACCAGACAAGGATCCCATCAAAAAAGAGAGCTATAGACCAATATCCTTGATGAACACAGATAGGATAATTCTTTATCAAATTGAAGAAATGTCTATTTCTAGTTTACTGAGGTTTTTTTTTCTATTTTAATCATGAATGGGTGTGGGATTTTTTTCATGCTTTTTCTGCATGTTTGTAGTAATGATTTGTGGTTTACAGTAACTGATTTTCAATTAATTGAATTTCAGTTGATTTTCAAACATTGAACCAGCCTTGTATATTTAAGATAAATCTCACTTGTTTGTGGTATATAATTCTTCTTATATATCACTGTATTTGATTTAATAGTATTTGTGGGGTTTACTTCTATATTCAAGAAAGATATGGTCTGTAGTTTATTTGTAATGTCTGTCTGGCTTTGATGTTCAAGGATAGTGCTGGCCTCATAGAATGAGTTAGAAAGTGTTCCCTCTGTCTCCAACCTCTGAAAGAGATTTTAGAGTTTTGTTGTAATTTCTCCCTCAAATACTTGGTATAATTCATGAGGGAATCCATCTGGACCTGGTGCTTTCTGTTTTGGATGGTTATTTACTTATCGATTCAATTCTTTTGATATAAGCTGATTCAGATTGTTTTTTCTTGTGATTATTGTCAGACTGTGTCTTTCAAAGACGTGGTCTGTTTCATCTTGGTTATTTTAATGGTCATAGGATCTGTAGTGATTGCCTTTTATTTGTGATATAAGTAATTTGTGTGTTTTCTCTCCTATTCTTGGTTAGGTTGGCTATATATTTATCAATTTTATTGATCTTTACAAAGAACCAACTCTTGATTGTGTTTTTTCTCCTGCCTATTTTGGTTAATTTGCTTTTATTTTTCTAAATAAAATGGAAACTTAGATTACTGGTTGTAGATCTGTCTTATTTTCTAATACATGTTTTCAGTGCTATCAATTTGCCCCTAAGTGTTGCTTTTGCTGCATCTTGCAAATTTTGGTAAGTTGTGTTTTCATTTTTACTTCAAATACTTAGTTTATCTTGAAATTTTTTTGTCCCATGTATTACTTAGAAGTATTGGTTAATCTCCACATATTTTAGGGCTTTCCAGTTTTCTTTCTGTTACTGATCTCTAGTTTAATTTCACTGTGGTCTGAGAGCTGACATTGTATGAGTTCATTTTAAATTTGTTATGTTCTGTTTTATGGCATAAAATGCAGTCTCTCTAGATGAAAGTTCCATGGGAGGTTGAAAAGAATGGGTGCCCTGCTGTTTAGTGTAGTCTGTAAATGTTAGTTATATCTAGTGGATTCATGGTAGTGGTGTTGAACTATGTCCTTACTGATATTCTGCATGCTTGGATGCATGATGTGTTTCATGTCTGAATTATTTTTGTTTATCATTATGTATATAAATGTGTGTGTGTGTGTATGTAACAGGACGTTGTTTTTTCTCTTTCAGAGTATATGAATATAACATGCTATATCCATTCAGCAGTTGGTGGAATTCTGGATTGTTTTCAATTTTTGAACTCTTCCACTTAAAGCTACTAAGAGCACTCATACTTTCTCTTTGTGGATACTTGCAACCATTTTTCTTGGGAATATACTTAGGAGTGGAATTACTATGCCCTTGACTAGATATTTTTTCAGCTTTAATAGATATTGCCAGCCATTTTCCAAAAGGATTATACCAGCAAAATAAGAGAATTCCTGTTTTTCTAGCCAGTATTTAGTATTGGCAGTCTTTTTAGTTTTGGCTAGTTTATTGCTGTATAGGAATATCCTATTGTGGTTTTAATTTTCAGTATTCTAAAGAATAACAATATTGAGCATCTTTTCATATGCCTATTGATCATTCTGTGTTCTTATTGCCCATTTTCAGAATTGGCTTGTCTTTATATATTTCCTTTATGCAAATGTTATACATACATTTATTACAAATATTTTCTTCCAATATGGGGCTTTCTTTTTTAACCTCTCTCAGTGGTGCCTTTTGAAGAATGTAGGTTCTTAATTTTAATGAATCCCAATTTATCAGTATAGTGTGATTGGAGAATTTTGTGACCTTTTAAAAACAATTCTCACATACTCCCAAATTACTCTTTTCTTGGAGTTATTCTACTGTCTTTCACCATCAGGCCTGTAACCCTTGTAAAATTTACTTTTGAGTATGATGTGATAAAGTCAAGACTCCTTTTCCCCCCTATATATCCAGAGGTTCCACCACTGTCTTTTTCACATTAAGTTGTCTACATGCTTCTATTAAATCAATTGACTATAGGTGTGTTTATGTCTACTTTGGATTCTCTGTTCTGTCCCCTTGGTCTTTGTATTCCTGCACCACTAGTACATGAACATGACTCTTGTAGCTTCACCCTGCAAGTTGAAAATGAGGCATTGTGAGTCTTCCAAGTTTATTCTTTTTATTATTATGACTATTCTAGATCCTGTGAATTTCCTTATAAATTCATAATCAACTTGCACTAATTAAAACCTTCAAAATGCCTATTGAAATTTTGGGATTACATTAATGCCACAGATCATTTGAAAACAATCTAACATCAGTAATATTTTATAATTAAATAATGTGATTTTTTTGTCATTTCTTTTATTTTTTTTCAACAGCCTTAGAGCTTTTAATGTAGACATTTTGCACATTGCTTATCAAATGTATTCTCATGTATTTTATGTCCTTGTTGCTATCATAAATGGTATTAATTTCCAATTGTTGCTAGTATACAACATAATTAGTTTATATATGAATTTTTATCAAGTGAGTTTCCTAAATGTGTTGTACTTTATTTGGATTTTCTTTATACTCCGTCACCTCACCTGTGTCCACTGTTGAATAAAACTGCTTATAGTGAACATCATTGTATTGTTCATGACCTCAATATTTTGCCATTCAGGTTTAACATCTAACACTTGAGATTTTTAAATAGATATCCTTTATCAAAATAAGGGAATTTCTTTCAGTCTCTAGTTTGTTGAGAGCTTTTATCATGAAATATGTATTGATGAATTTTATCAGATCTTCTGCTTTGACTTTTCTTGATTAATATTATGGATTACTTTTTTTAGTGCCGAGCTGTTCATTTTTATACTAAAAATATGAGCATTCATTTTTATACTAAAAATAGCTTTGTTGTGATTTCATTATTTATATATAATGCCTCTTGATGTGTTAATATTTAGGATATTGTAACTGTGTTGTGAAAGTTATTGGCCTGAAATTTTTCTTTTTTTTTAATATATTTTCCAGGTGTGGATGTCAGGAATATACTAGGAATAGAATGGGACAGAGTTCATCTTTCTCTATCCTTCCTTGTGGTTTCTTTGTGTGAAGGGTTTTAATTATAGATTCAAATTCTTTAAATGATACAGTGATTTCTGTGTTCTTTGTTCTTGAATCGGGTCTTGTATTTTGTATTCACAGAATTGTTCCACTTCATCTAAGGTCTTTATTGGCAAAAGCTGTTTATGATGTTGTTTTGAATGCCTTTAATATCTTTATTGTATACTGCCTTTATTCTTGAAAGGGTAATATTTCTCTTTGTCACTTGGGTTGCTAGGAGTTGGAGTAGATCAGTCGGAGTTTCATCTATTTATTCATCTATCATCTAATATTTTAAAATTGTTAACTTTTCCCTTTGATTAGTTTCATTTTTCTCTGCTTTTTATTTTATTGATTTTACTCTTTTAAAAATTAAGGTATGTTTCCAAGCTACTTGAACAAAACTTACATCTTTCATTGTTCCGCCATCCTCCTTTTCTAATACAACCGTTTAAAAGCTATAAATTTCTGTGCCTGGAAAGCTCAGTCAATTAAGCAACTCCCTTTGGCTCAGGTGATGATCCAGGCCCCTGGAATCAAGTCCCGCATTGGGCTCCCTGTCTTCCTCTGCCCTCTCTCTCGGTCTCTCATGAATAAATAAATAAAATCTTTAAAAAAAAAAAAACACTGGGCGCCTGGGTGGCTCAGTGGGTTAAGCCGCTGCCTTTGGCTCAGGTCATGATCTCAGAGTCCTGGGATGGAGTCCCGCATCGGGCTCTCTGCTCAGCAGGGAGCCTGCTTCCTCCTCTCTCTCTCTGCCTGCCTCTCTGCCTACTTGTGATCTCTCTCTGTCAAATAAATAAATAAAAAATCTTTAAAAAAAAAAAACAAAAAAAACACTGGGTGTGGTGCAAAAATAATGAATACTGTTAGGCTGAAAATAAAAAATAAATTTAAAAAAAACTATAAATTTCCCACTAAATACTGCTTTAGCTGTATCCCACAAGTTTTTTTTTAATTATTATTAATTTATTTATTTTCAGAAAAACAGTATTCATTATTTTTTCACCACACCCAGTGTTTTGATATACTGTACTTCTACTGTTCTCTTAACAATATTTTCGAGATTCCTTCATTATTTCTTCTTTGGTTCATGCATTGGTTCTAAACATATGGGTGTTTTCTTAATTAACTTTGTAGTTCTAGTTTATCTCTCCTGTGGTCAGATCATTTTTTCTGGGTGATTTGTGTCCTTTAGAGCTTATTTAGATTACTTTGTTCCAGCCTGTATTCTCTTTTGGTAAATGCTTCATGTGTCCTTAAACATTGTGTATTTTGTAGTTATTGGATATATGGTTCTATATTTTTAAATTAAGTCCATCCATTATTTCAAGTAAGGTAAATATCCCATTATCTCCTTACAGTTTCCTACTGTCTTCTACTTCCTGCAATTCCCACAGGCACATTAGCTAGATCAACATAGGGAGCCTTATGATGTAATTTCTTGGCTTGAATTGGTTTGACTTGTACTAAGATAATCATCATTTTAAGGATCATAGGGAAAATGATGTAAATTGAGAGACATTATTCCTAACTTTCAGCAAGTTAAAGATTATCTACTGTAGGCAGATGTTCAATTGGTGATGGCCATAGGTAAGAAGACAGTGGTCTGCTTCAATCTCTGTCTCCAAACCTGTAGAATAGAAACAGTGTTGTAAAAACTAACACAAAGGCATATTTGCTTCCTTGATATAAAGGGTCACTTTTTATTAATTTAACTCCAATATTTGCATGGATTTGGTCATTTTTCTGATAGACTATAAAAGCCAAACAACCACATAAAAATAATAATTCTTCCTACCCTTCAAATGGATAGCAATATATAAAAATAGGAATTTACTCTATTTTTTAACCTTTAATGTTCTTCAAATAGCTGGTAATTATCGTTTACCTGTTCCTTTAGCTGCCCTGTGAAGTGCCTTCATACATGGGCTGATTAGATGCTCAGTCAGCTTGTACAGGCTTTGATGAAAGGGAGGGAGACTTGAAAGTATTTTTCATAAATGCTTACTGTTACGGAAACCAATGACAGTATTACTAAGTGGAGTATTTCCCGGGGTGATAATGTTACTCACCAAAATCAACTAGTAAGGATGTGTTTGAAGAAATAGTTGACTAAGGACTCATAACTTAAAGAGGAGTACTTGTGGTATTCTAGAACAAACATGATACAACACTTATTGGATGTGTTTTATAACCTTTCTGTGCCTCCAGTTTTTTTGTCATAATTCTCCCACCGGAGGAATGCCTGTCTCTCGGGTTCTTCGAGGACCCTCCTGCCTCATGAGAGAGGTGTCATGAGTCATCCTGACCTTCGCTGACCTCCTGGCCCTCCCAGAGATGTTAGTGTTTGTAATTCTTGCTTATTGACGAACACCCGGAGTTAAGGCTGGATAGAACAACCAGAAGAGCCAGGTATTGTGAGAGGTGCCTCCAGGTGTGTGATTAACAAACTTTCCTCCTCGAGGTCACCTGCTGACTGCCAGTGAGATTTCAGTAAGTTTTTACTATGTAGACAAAAACTGCTCAGATCTCTTGGATCTCAGTAAATGTTGATATCTAAGTTGAAAGTCAAATTTTCTGTGAAACAAAAATTGGCTATGAGCATATTGTGGCTATCTGTCCAAAATCAGAAAGGGAGAGAAAAAGGAACAATAAACGGATGGCGTAAGTAGGAAAAAAAAAGAAATATGATGGCACATCTTAATCCAGCCAGTCAATAATTACATTGAATGCACATGCTCTTAGTATTCCAACTATGCAGCAAGTTATAAAATTGAGGGGGGACTCAAGATCCAAATAAGAACTATCTATAAGAAACCTACTCTAAATGGGAAGACTGATCAGCTTAAAGTATAAGGAAAGATACATACTGTGCAAACACTAATTCAAAAGAAAGTTGAAATGGCTGTGGCAATATTAGGCAAATATTAAGATAAAAAATGCTACCAGGGATAGAGAGAGACATTATGTAATGATTAAAGGTCCCATTCACCAAGAAGATGAACAGCCTTAAATGGCTATGCACCGTACAATGGAACGTACAAAACAAAGATCAAAACAGAACTAGACCAGTCTGCAGTAAGTTTTTACCACTCCTTTCTCAGTGATGAATAAAGTCAGGAAGGCTGTGGACAGCTTGAACATTATCTACCAATTTGTTGTAATTGGCATTTATAGAATACACCACTAAACAAATACTAAGTACAGTTTTAATCACACATAGATCATTTTGAGGATGGAGCATGTTCTGGACCTTAAAATCTCTCATAGATTTTTAAGTATTATGTATAATCTGTTCTGTTAGCACAGTGGAATTATTAACAAAGATAGATGAAAAATCCAAAATATTTGAAAGAAACAAATGAACCCATGATCCAAAGAAGTCCTCACAGGAAAAGTTAGAAAATATTTTGAATTAACATAAAAGCTGATCAAAAATTGTCAGGTATGGATAGTGCTGTGCTTTGTGGGAAATGTATAGTATTAAGTATATTAGGGAGAAAGATCTCAAAACAATGATCTAAACTTATTTAAGAAACCAAGAAAATAAGAGCAAATTAAAGCCAAGGTAAATGGAAGGAAAGATAATAAAAATAAGATCAGAGGAAGGAGGTGGGTAGAGGATGGGCTAGGTGGGTGATGGTTATTAAGAAGGGCTCTTGTCATGGTGAGCACCGGGTGTTGTGTATACGTGATGAACCACTGAATTCTTCTGAAACCAGTATTACACTCTATGTTAACTAGAATTTAAATACAATTTTGAACAAAAAAATAGAGATCAATGAAATTAAAAAACAGGAAAACGGGGCACCTGGGTGTCTGGCACCCAGATTTACCCACCTGGGTGGGTAAATCTCTGCCTTCAGCTTGGGTCATGATCTCAGGGTCCTGAGATTGAGCCTCACATCGGACTCTCTGCTCAGTGGGGAGCCTGCTTCCCCCTCTCTCTCTGCCTGCCTCTCTGCCTACTGGTGATCTCTCTCTCTCTCTCAAATAAATAAATAAAATCTTAAAAATAAATAAATAACTAAAAAATAAATAAAAACAGAAAAACAATAGAAGATATCCATTAATCTAAAAGCTGATTCTTTGAAAATTTTCAATGAACTGATCGATCTTTGACCAGACCAAGAAAAAGACACAAATTAACAGTATTAAGAGCAAAAGGGAACATCACTACAGATCTTACTGACATTGAGAAGATAAGTGTGTCCTTGACAACAGCATCCAGACGTTTGACTTCTTCAGTAAATGGGTTACTTTATTTTGAAAAACACAACTGCCAAAGCTCACTCAAGGAGAGACAGAGAACCTGGATGGTCTTATGACCTATGAAACTTTTCCATAAAGAAAAATTCGGGCTGAGATAACTTCCCTGGTGAATTCTACCAACCGTTCATAGAAGAAATAATGTCAACTCTACAAAAACTCTTCCAGAAAATACACCAGAAGGGAACATTTCCAACTCGTGCCAATACCTTGGTATTACAACTAGATAAAAATATTAAGAGTAAATTACAGAGCACTATCTTTCTTAAACATATATGCAAAAATTCTCAAGAACATTAGCAAGTTGCAACTTGCAATATTTAAAAAGGATGATGCAGTATGGCCAAGTTGAATGTGAAACTATTCGGTATTTTAAAATTTGCCGTATTAACCCAAAAAAACCCTGGAGATAAGCTATGATTGTCTTCATAGATGGGAATAAAGAAATTTCTTAACCTAACAAGATGAAATATCTTCAGCTAATATCTTACCTAATGATAAAGGATTGAATACTCCCAAGATCCAGAATCAAGGCAAAGACCACTCTTCCACACCAGCTCAAGCTGTGGCCCTAGCCAGTGCGGTGCCTCAAGGAAAAGAAAGATCTATTTTGGAAATGAAGAAATAAAATTGTCTCTATAGAAGTCATAACTGTCTACAAATAAAATTTTTAAAATCCTCCCCCCTAAAAAAATAATACATGAAACCAACTGTATTTCTAGACATTAGGAATATTAGAAATTTCAAAAATATAGTTCCATTTACAATTATAGGAAAAGAAAACATGAACTATGCTTCTGTTAACGACATTGCAGCATAGATCTGCTGGAAACCACAAAACTTACTGAAAGAAATAAAAGTGTGCCCAAGTGATTGGAGAGAAACTCTGTGTTCTTGACCTGGAAGACTCTGTCATTAGGGGATCTGATTCTCCCCACATTGGCCAGTGGGTTTAATCCAATCCCAAAGTCACAGCACAAACTTTCTGTAGAGATTGACAGGAATTCTCAAATTTGTATGGAAATTTTCCAGTTTTGCAGGTGTTCCAGGACTTGTCCATCAGTGCATCTTGGGAGAACAGGTAGCTGTAGGAGAAGGTAGCCCATTGTGTAATTCCTTCAAGGGAAAGTGATAAAGTCTGAATTTCCCACTCTTATGTCACAAGAAAAAAGATTTAAAATTTTCAGATTAAAGTGGTTTCAGCTTCATGCCTGATAAACCTTTTGGAGGAAAAAAAAAATAGAATTACTCGTTGGATTACATGATCTTTGATTTTTTGATACTTAGTTGACAATTATAATTGTGTAATTGCACATCATACAGACTCAGAATTAACATGTTCTTCCTCCAAACTTTCTGCATATTGGTGCATTAGAATTCTTTTGGTTGGTTTTAGAAACATTCTAGGATTTTAAATATTTTGCATTTAATACTGAAAACATGAAATCTACATAATGTATGCAGCGTAACTAATATTAGAAGCATGTTCAAGGAGCAGCCTGTGGGGTTAATAGAGTTTAATTTGCAAGACAAATGAAGGCTTATTTCCTCCTAGGCACTCTGCTCTTAATTCTAGTCGGGGCACTTTTGAAGACTAGTCCCATTAATAGATGAGGCGAACCCGTGTTAGGCAGGAGTAGAACTAGCCAGCGGTGGAATCAGGCACCCTTTCCACTCAGATGGGTGTTCCCCAGAATACAGCACGGTTTCTTAAAACGCAGTACTTACAAACTTGTGTGATAGTTTCCTCACACAGCCGTATGCTGGGGCAGGGGAGCAGAAGTGGTTTAGGTATCTCTACGGTAACCACGATTATTAAAAATTAGATACTCTGAATGCCCCTGCACACACAGTGCGGGGTGGGAGTGGGGGGTTCTAAGTAAATCAAGATTTATCTGCATGTGGCACTATTCTGTGTTTTTTAAAAAATGATGTTTCCAGGACTCTTCCTAACAAAGGAAGGTACTTACCATAAATATCCTACCTGGCTTTATCAAAAGAAAATTTGAAAGATTCGAAGACTTAAAGGAATTGGTTAAACCAGTTGTGGTTGTCTGTAGTTGATGGGGTTGTGGATAATTGGTAACCGCCCGGGTGTGATCCCATGAGTGTCGGCAGAGCTGGCTTTAGGGCTGTTCAGCTGGTGTCACCTTTGGCATTTGAGACACGTCAGTCCTTGAGCTGACCGTGCTGCTCAGTAAATGACAGTAGGCGCTCAAACAGGCCAGAAAGGCCTCTGCACCCTCTAAGCATCCTGTAGGCCAGCACCCCAGCCTGCTTGAGAACCCGAGGTCAGGGACTCTGGGAACTGGCAGGAGAGCACCAGGGCGCCTACTGACCATACTGACTGTGCCCCGTAGAGGAGGTCAAGTGCACCAGGGCGCCTGCTGACCATACTGACTGTGCCCCGTAGAGGAGGTCAAGCCTGCAGGACAGAGGAGTTTCTCAGACTCTTGTTTTTATTGGTGATTTATAAACAGAAAACGGGGTTTTGTAGACCAGTGGAAAGCTATTGGAAACCAGGTGACCCTGTCCTGTTTTTGTCTGTCCCGCCTCCCCCTCGCGCTGTGGCTGACATGGGACCACCAGGGCTGGGCATCCACCAGGGCAGGTAGAGTGGGAGCTGTGGGAGGGGGCTTGCCAAGGCTGGCGGGAGAGCTCCAGGAGAATGGGAGGTTTGACTCAAGGAGGAAAACTGGAGTAAGCAGTTTGGAAAAGTCAGATGTTTAAAACATGAAAAGAAATGTAACTTTGAGTTGCCGAGGTTTTGAGCTCCGTGATCTTGATGTGCCAGCGTCTCTCTGGGGGCTGACAGATCCGGGGGGAAGGGTTCAAAGGCAGCTGGTCCGTTTGAGCAGGGCCAGGGCGCACAGACGTGCCAGGAAGGGGGTGGCCAGCGCGGGGCCAGGCCCGGGAGCTGGACTGCTGTCCTCCTCAGACCGCTCTCCAAGGAGGGGCGAGGCCAGGGCTGTGACCTGTGGGCTCGGCGGCTAGCCCTTCCTGCAGAAGAGGGCCGTAGCGCCCGGATGTCTTCTCCGTCCACCCCAGAACTGAATGCCTTCTGCTCTGAAGGCGACTCATGACCCCTCCTTGAGGTGTCCCCCTGAACCTCTGGCTGTGACAGACCGCCGTGGCCTTGGCACGTGCTCCAAGTCAGGGCATCAGAGCTGCACTTTTTATGGTGACTTTTTAGAAATTCGAGAGTTCTAAAACCACATTTTTGACCTTCCATTTATGTGGCCATGAGCTGGATTGCGGTTGATTGCATCTCTTTCCTGAGGCACCCTTTCTTCCAGGAAGCCTGGGAGTGTGTGGAGGGGCTCTTGGCTCCCCCGTGAGCTCCCGCATTCCGGGACTCTCTGCAGGGGGCCGGCCGTGGAGGCCTTGTCTGAGCTCACGTCTTGCTTGCTTGGAAGTGTCCCGCTGCCCACCTTCTCTACAGAGG
This sequence comes from Neogale vison, assembly GCF_020171115.1. Lineage (NCBI taxonomy): Eukaryota > Metazoa > Chordata > Mammalia > Carnivora > Mustelidae > Neogale > Neogale vison. The sequence continues at coordinate 237,469,784 of NC_058092.1, forward strand.
CAGCAGCCTGCCGGCCCCGACGCAGCCCGTCCCCACGCTGAGTGTTCTTCCGGCAGTTGTCCTTACCCGTTCATCTGTAGGAGCTTCTCCAGAGCACCTGCTCGGAGAAGACGTCTTCCTCCCCTGTGTCTTCCTCCCCCGCATCTCTAACAGCCAGGCCGTGCCGTAGCTCGGGGTGGACGTTCGGTAAGTGCTCCCTGAATGAGCACAGGAGTGA
>NC_058092.1:237475000-237645000 GCF_020171115.1 Neogale vison
AAGACCGCCGCGGGGCTGCAGGGCTCACTGCGAGGCTCCGTCCCTAGAAAGGGCTTGGGCGGCCTTGGTGCAGAATATGGACACGTCTGTGCCTTGGTGCTTTGCACGGATTCATAATTCGGAGCCTTAATGCAAACCAGATGTCGCTGCAACTCTGGTGCCTTTACAAGCAATGTCAGTATTCTCATTCATCCTAGCAAAGCTGGGGAAGCCAGTTCGTCTGAAAGTCTATGACCTGAAGCTGCTTGCTGGCCGCAGGTGCTCTTTTACCCTCCGCTTCCAGGACCGAGCTGCTGGGAGGAAGGCGCTACCCACGTCTGCTTCCAAAGGTCCTGGTGCACACTCGGCGGCTACCTGCTAGAAGCTGACGGAGCCACGTGCCCCCAGGAGACTGGACTGAGGGGGTGCCGTCGACCCTGCGCCCCATGGTTCTGTCTTGGGGTTGGGGAGCCGTGGCGTGCCGGCTAGTGATACTGCATACCGGAGCGCCGTCAGCATTTGCACGGGCTGGTGAACCTCTCGCCCTCCCACAGGGGTGGTGCGCACGAAACTAGGCCTTTGCCGCACGTCCCCATCTCGGGGTACTTCTGGTTGTGTTTGTCAAACTGAGCCTGCTTGGGTAATCACTGAAAACGATGCCAGTTCCTGAGTATTTGTATGGGTGGCCTTGGTGAGGGCAAGAAAAACTGGTCCCCCTTTGTGTCCCTGGAAGTACAGATGGAGTCTGGGTCTCAGGAGACTTGGGGTGCTGGCTGCCGTCCTGCCCACCCCAGCCCGCCCCCTCCCATCCAGGCCCCTGAGCTGCAGAACAGGACTCTGTTTGACAGCACGACCTGCCAGGGGGCCGGAGTCCTGTCTGCATCCCGCACGGGGCAGGGTGCACGGGGCTGGTGTGGAGGCCCTGAGCCCAGCCCACGTCGCTGTCCTCTGTACTTCCTTGTCCTGCGGCCGCGTGCTGACTGGCGTGCTCGGTGCTGCCAGGATGGCTCAGCTCGTAGGCCCCACGTGGCGCCCTCCTCTGCGCAATGGTTAGGGCCGTGTCCATGCAGACAGCCCTGGAAGCTGCATCAGGTGTGGTCTTCCCTGAAGAGCCAGTGTCCCATCACCGCCAGACCTTCCCTTAGCCGTGCATTTCTCCCGTATCCACTGCATAGGCTCTCCTACATAGTGTGTTTTCTGTATTAATTAGTTATGTGGTGGTCCCAGGAGACCAGCAAGTTAAAGAACTAGTGTGAGTGAATTTTTTAAAGGTCATTTGACTCTAGGAAAACACATGTTTTTTCGTTTGTATTTTTTAAAGCATTTTATAGAAATGCTCGATGGCAGAGGAAAATCAAGTATTAAATGGTTCTCACTGTAGTGAACAAACTGCCGATGCCGTTTATGTCCTCGTGCGCTACCTGACCCCACACACGTGTCGGCCCGACTCTGTGCACTGGAAGGGCTCATGCCCCAACGCGAGAACACTAGGGGTTACACAGCAACCAAAACCACCGAGGAGAAAAACCATTACCTACAGAATTCATATAGGTCATTCAAATTAGAGAACGTTCATCCCCAGCTCAGTGATCCCAGATGTTTTCCATCTAGAATATGGTTTGATTAAAGACCAAATTTACCAATCAGCAGAAAAATTATTGCACTGAGTGTTCATTCCACATTTGAGTCCCATGTGCTGGTCAAAAATAGGATGTCATGAACTAACCTCTGGGTTGTACTGACCCCAGGATGGACTGGATTTTCATCAATGACCTAAAAATTGTTGGGGTTCTCTCAGGGGATCTGGAAATGTGGCAGTGACGTTCGGGGTTGGCCAACACCGGGTCCTTGTGTCGAGCATCGCGGGTGAATGGGAGCAGCAGGTCTGAGGAAGCTGCTGTTGGGGTTGAAGGTGTGAGGGGACAGGCCATCAGCACAGTGGGTTGAGAGGCCTGTGTGACGGCGAGATTAGCCGGAAGGGACCGCAGGCGACCAGAAGGCACTCCTGAGTCCAGAAGTCTTAGGCCCCTCCTCTGTCCTCTCTGGGGGCCACGGGCTCAAGCGGCTACAGGTCCGTACTGAGGCTAGAGGGCTCCATGGCTCTGGCGTCCCGGCTCCAGCCCCAAGGCCCACAAGAAATGACCCTGGGGTTCCAGTAGCATGGAAAGAGAAGTGTCTGTGACAGCAGGATGAGCCGCCTGCCTGCGTGGCTTTCCGGGGGACTCAGCCCACGTCTCTGGAAGGAGGAGCAGCTGGCTGGCCTCCTGAGGGAGAGGAGGCGTCCGAGGACGGAGGCTGCTGCCTCATGCACCAGCGAGCAGTGTCGAAGTCAGGAGGAAAGGCTCAAGAGCTGGTACGAGCAAGCCGGTGGGTGAGGGAGCGAGACTGCGTCCTCCTGGGCCCGTGGCGGCTGCCACTGCCAGCATTCTGCTGTGACTGGCAGGCACTCGGGGAGTGGGGCCATCTTTGCCCCATGGAGCCTGGCCACCCTTTGGATAGGGGAGGGCAGGCATCCCCTCCAGCACAGTGAGCTGCCCTGGCTAGGGGGGGCACCTGCAGGACGTCCAGCAAACCCCCCCCAGACCGCCTGCACCCCACAGGTGTGCACCCCTGGCCGGCCTGCACCCAGCCCAAGCACTGGAGTTCTCCTGGCAGAGCACACAATGCTACGGCTCCGTCTCCCGGCGGTGTCCCCGATGGGGTGGGGCGTGTGTCCCAGGCCCTCTGGGCTGCTCTGACCCACGTAGCACAGAGTGGGTAGCTGGTAGACACGTACTCCTCGTGGTTCTGGAGGCTGGACGTCCAAGGTCCCGGTGGAACCAGAACATTCGGTGGCTGGTGAGAGGAGCCGGCCCCCTAGACCACGCTTCTGTGTGCTCCGGGCAGAAAGGGCGGCGGCTCTGCGGCTCCCTCACAGGACGTTGATCCCGTTCGTGGGCCTCCACCGGCACCTCCCAGAGGCCCCGCCTCCCGACCCCGTCACCCTGGGGGTTAAGGTGACATGACGTCTGGGAGACACAAACATTCAGACCGTAGCACCAGGGATGTGCCTTCCTCTGAAGAGTGTCCAGGCTGGTACACGGTCGCCCGGTGTGTCCCAGATCACGGTGTTAGAGCCGACCAGGACAGAAGATGGCTTTCGAGTTTAGTAAGAAAGGTTGTAATAACCTCCAGGCACCTCTCCAACATCAGGAGGCCGTCTGTGAAGGACCTCTGGTTGTTAATCAAATAGCGCTGGCGGTCAGCTCGTCGAAGTTCCCTTCTATTGTATTTAAAATCGGTTAACACGGAATATGACTAGTTTCGGAGGTGGAGTTCAGGGCTTCATCAGCTGCGTGTCACGTCCGGAGCGCGGCCCCTCACGTGCCTCCCTAATGCCCGTCCCCAGTCACGCCATCCCTCCCCTCCAGCAGCCCTCACGTTCCTATGATTGAGTCTCTTCTGGCTTGTCTTCCTCTCTGATTGCGTCTTCTGGGAAGTTAATTTTTAAATAACCTGAATTTAGAAGTTAAACAGTATCGGTCCTCAGAATTAACATCTTGCTGTCTGTGCTTTTGTATTTAAGAACGAAACTTCCCAGTTCCTGTATGGGCAGGACGGCCAGCGTGTCCTCTGCAGACCTGCGAACAGTAAGCCCCTAGCTTCACGCGTCACACGGGGTTACAGACCCTGAAAGTTTGAGCTGGAGTGTGCACGTTGTGTCGGGTGGAGACTGCGTGAGCCTCCGGGCTTCAGGCCTGGCTGGGACGACCCATGTGGGAAGTGTGGGCTGCAAGCAAGCCTCACCTGGCCTGGTGGCGGCAGGGTCTCCCTGGTAGTTAGTGGACTGGGACTTTGGTCAGCTGTGCACTGGCTCAGGACACAGGTTTTGAGGCAGGTTATAAATTTTCTTAATGCAGTAAGAACCACCTGTGAGGAAGAGAAAAGGGCTGGGTGCAGCGAGGAGGAGAGCATACCTGGGAGCGGAAGGGGAAAATCTCAGATCAGGACAGCAGGGGACTATGTCAGCCTTCTGGAAAAGTCCGCTCTGCAAGTCCAGGGTGTTCGGACTGAGCAGCAAAGAGATGGGGTATGAGGCGGTAAGGGAGAACCAGGGACAGGTCACAGATTGAGCAGTGGGGACCCTGCAGTCAGGGAACACGGGGTGGCCCCCAGAGACCAGCTCCTGGTAAGTGGCAGCCTGTGTCAGCCGCGCTGGCCAGAGCTCCCTCAGAGCCCCCTTTTTCCTGCCTCCCTGCCGCCCGCCCGGGTTCTTGGATACGATGAGGATGACCAGGAATAGAACAGTTTGGTAAGAGTCTGGTTTTCTGTGTGAGAAGACAGGAAGGCCTCATCAGAGAGCCACCACGAACAACGATGACGATTTAAGGGGGGTTGCAGAGCAGGTGGCGCGTGGGGCCCACAGGCCGGGACCCTGGAGGGCCCAAGGGTGCAGTCAGACAGCCGTCCAGGCACTCACGCTGTCCTCCCGTCTGTTGCGTCGGGAGCAATGGGGCCGCACTCCTGCCTTCTGCTCTGTCATGCCTTCCTGTGCACTTCTATTACGTGGGTCAGCACTGACGTCAGGAGCTCTGGGCGCAAGTTCCTTTGGCCATCGCCATGAACTCCAGGCTCAGCAAAGGCAGGGAGGTGGGAATCGTCTGGTTGTTGGAGGCCCCTGGGACACAGGTCCGCAGGGTGGGTGTGCGCCTTGAGAGGCCAGTGTGCTATGATGGTGCAGAGGCCGCGTCACGAAGTGTGCAGGGGCGCCGGCACAGCAGGGCAGGCTGGTGTTGGGACGCCGGGCCTGGTAGCCACAGGCAGGGTGAGCGCCTCTATCTGCCTGCCTGAGGCCTCTTGTCCAGGAAGGGGACCCCATGGGGGACAGATGGAACGTGCTGGGGGCATAGGCTGCTTTTCGAGCGGGCTCAGGGAGACCTTGCGTCCAGCTCAGGGGTGCGGCTTCCTGTTGAAAACCACTGAAGGCATTTAGGGCGTCTCCGAAAGCTCCTTCCTCCGAGGTGGTGCCCTTGACGCGGCAAAAGGGAGCATCCCGCTGGGGGACGTGTGATGCTGGGGACGGGGACCACGCGGCCCCACAGGGAGGGCCCGGCTGAGCCCCACGAGGGGCCCACAGCCCGCCAGTGTGCGGCTGTGAAGCCTCCCAGGCCTCAGGCGGTGTCCAGCCGCGACGGGCCCTGTCGGGGCCGTGGGGCGTGCGGCTGGCCCACAGCCTGGGCAGAAGCGGTTCGGGGCACTGGGAGGTCAGTTTTTATCGGGCTCAAGACTCGGTTACTTCGGTTGGCAAAAAGGTACCTTTCTTTTCAGAAATCAGAACTTGATAAACTTGCCCAGGCCCGATTTTCTGCGGTGTCCGTGCTCGTGCTTCTGGAGGTTGTCAGCCTAGACGTGGGCGGAAAGGGCCAGGCGAGCTCTTCCCCTTCCAGCCGTCCCCCAGCGGCTTGGCTGTTCCCTCCGGCCGCCGCCCCCCGCAGCGTCCCGCGCGACTTGCCCTGCTACGGTGGGACGGTCTGGGCGGAGTGACGTGGGCACAAACTCGGGTGAGCTTGTAAGGCACTTGTGATCCTTTGAAGAGAGGAAAAATAGAAAAGCAGATCGTCGTTAGCTGCGCATAGCGAGGGGAGCTGTTCTTGCACGCAGCCCAGGTCGACACGATGGGAGCAAGGGGGCTCGCACGAGGATGGCTTTGCGTTCGGGGTTGGTGCGCACGCGCACTCGCTCTCGCGGAAACACACCGTAAACACAGGCGCGCGTGTGGTTTCTGGAGGAAAAGGTGCAGTATGGATAGAGAGGCATCGATTCTGCATTGGAGGTGTGGGAGGGAGGTAGCATTTCTGTCGGGATAAGCTCGCGCCGCTGGCAGTCCCAGGTAACCCGGCGGGCAGCAGTGACCGCGGCCTCACCTGGATCCTGACTTCAGATCGCAGAGGGCTCAGCTCTTCTCCACAACCGGTGCCTGCGAGGCCCAGTGCACGTGCCGACTCCTGGTCCCGGGGCGCCCGGATGGGAAGCTAGGGAGAGCACGAGACCGTTGACGCCTGGTGTCCCTGCTGGGCTCTCCCTCGGGCTTCACCACTCATGGCCCCTTCAAGAGAAGGGTCTGTGCTGTGCCCTTAGTGGGAGCGGGGTGGGCTGCTGTCGGATCGGGGGCGCCCTGCCCACAGCGGCGGGACCCTGCCCTCCGGGGCGCTGTCGTGTGCAGCACCTGCGGAGGTCGGAGCCCGGCAGCACCCCTGCGAGCCAGCCCTCCCGGGTGACCACAGGTGGGAGGCCCGCCTGGGAAGGTGGTCGAGTCCCCTTTCTGGGGAGGCCATTCTCCAGATGCTGAGACCCAACTTGACCTTAACCTTCGCGTTCCACAGAAGCAGTTCTATAAGAGGATAGCCCGGAAGGGCTCCCCGCTAGCCCAGACGCACTTCTTCAAACCAAAGACTGGGCAGAAATAGGGATATTTCACGTTCTGCCCAGTCTGAAGCCGACAGGTTTCCTGTGCACTCGACGGGCTTTGTGACTGAGGTCAAGGACTTGTCATCACCTCCCAGATTGTAACCGACCACCGGGGTCTCGTGGGACAGGGAGTCAGTCTCCTCCTGGGGAGTCCGTGCGCCTCCCTGCCGGTGGTGGTCACAGACCGGTGACCCTGCGGCTCTGGGTCTCTGTCACCACCAGTGTCTACACACCTCGTGCAGTCCACGGACGGTTCAAGGAGGACGCATGTGACACGTTAATTGGCAAGTAATAGTTTGTGAAACGTGCCACAGCTATACCGGCTTTAATTCATTTAAAAAATCCGTAACGAGGACCTACTATGTTCTGGGAATACAGAGATCCCACAGCAAACCAGATTAGAAATGCTGCCTGAAAAGTGCTTCTGCTCTTGGCTGGGGATGGCGGTCGGCGGGCAGGAGCAGGACGGAAGGACTCTGTAACTGTATTTCACGTGACGGCTGCCAGTGAGTGTCCTGCAGAGCCGGCGAGCTGGTGTCATGAGACAAGTGCCAGGGACGGGCCCGGGACCTTTTAAGTGGGGTGACCAGAGGCTTTGCTCTGGAGAAGACCTCTGACCTCCTAGGCGACACTCAGCGAGGCCCCGGCCGTTTGTCACGCCTGTGGGACCCTTGACAGCGGTGTGACCCAGCTTCGTGAAGATGCGAGGGGAGTGGCACTCCTGTGCTCTGAATGAGGAGCCACCTCAGGTGAGCAGACTCAGCCAGGCCTTCCCTCATCCCCACCTCTGCACCATTTCTTTGGCTTAGAAAATTCTCTTAAATATTTTTAAATGTAATGATGAAATTGGTAGCCCCCCCCCGCTGCAATCCTCAAAGATCACCGAATTGTTGGTCGTCTTTCAGACCATAAAGGTGACCTCCTTCTTCCTATGACACTGCTGTGTGTCTGCTTTTGCTTCTTTAAGACTAAAGTGTGGGTGTCCCCAGTCCCTCCCATCAGATTGCCCCCCAAAGAACCAAAACGTAGGCTGGGTTCCCAGCTCCCTCCGTAGCAGGCAGGACGGCGCTGCAGGTGACTGTCCGGAGGCCTGGAAGGAGCGAGCAGTGCAGCTATGTGACTGACTAGTAGCAAACGGGTTTCCTTCCCCGCCACCTCAAAACAGACTTGCTTCTCTGTTTGTTTCGTAAAATATGATGGAGAGCAACACCCAGATGCTGAATGACAAGTGACCCTCTGAGCACGCCTGGTATGTGCCGTATTGGCTTGCCAGTGTTTCTTAGTGGCAGAGTTGATTCTAATTCAGTAGGATATTTAACCCCTGCGTTCAAAACCCTCGTTTGGAAAGTCCATGCTATTTCCATTAACATCAATGAGGTTTTCACAGAGCCAAATATCTAATGTCATGCTTTGAGACTCGAAGCCTCGCCTGCTTTTAAAAGCAGAGGTCTCACTCTAACCACTGGAGTTTTGCAGCGATTTGACATGTCCTGGAAGAAATTATCTTTCCAGAAAGTAAGTTTAGTTGGTTGAAATTAAATTAATTCCACATTTGCATGTCATAATTTATTAACCTGATTGGCCTGCTGACTTGTTGCCTCTGTTTACAAACATTCTGTGGCCTGGGCGGACCTTCTTTCTGCAAACTAAGTTTCCCTCCCCGAGTTCTGGGACCGAAGCCTACTGATGAACATTCCCCGCTCAGACCTGTGTAAGTCGCGGTGCGTGAGAGCCGCTGGCATTTTGCACGTGTGGCAGACCTCCCCGTGGCCATCCAGGCTCCGTCTGTGGCACAGGTGTTGGGTGACGTCACTGCCCTTGCTCTGGGCGCTGTGGTTGCAGCCCCCAGTCCTCAATTTCCGTGATTTCAGGCTCTTGTTCCGGAAAGTACCCAGTGTCGCCGTCTCGGTGCCCGCTGTCTTGCCCTGACGCGCTGGCTCGGGGGCAGAACAGAGCTCGCCCCGTATCGGCAGCCTCGTGGAGTGAGGTTCTGGGCTGAACCCTGGGGGACGACAAGGGTCACGCTGGTTCATGAGAAAAGAACTCAGTGTGACACATCCTGCACGTTAGCTGCAAGGCTGCTGGCATCGTCCAAGGTGAAGAAGCCCATGAAGTTTCGAAGACTGGCTTAGCCCGAAAATATTCCACTAGTAACCACCAGGGAAGCCTTTTCAAAGCAATCTTAGGCTACAGGAAAAGTGTGCCGGTGTTAGCAGAGGGACGTTATAAAGACAGAAGTCCGAAAAAGATGCAAAGTCTATTAAATACCCTTTCCTAGAGGTTTTAGAACCCTTCTGTGGCCTTCGCGCTTTAAAACCCAGCTCTTTATGATGCACAACACAGAGACCCAGTTAATTTGGGATCACAGTGAATTTTACCTAATTTCAAAAACTTTGGGATATTTGCCTCCCCAGGAAGATACTGCGTTTCATTATTCAGCGCTGCTTTGATGTTTTCCATAAAGCTTTATACTCTTACGTAACCCCCTGTTTTCAGTTTCCTTGTACACGTTCTTTGGCGTCGTGTCGGGAACCGGTTCTCTCCGTCTCAGCTGCTAACTGGTTGCCGTTGGCATCCAGGAGACGGGCTGACTGTGCGCGCGATGGGCTGTCTCACCAACCTCTCTTATTCTTATGTCTGTGAACTTGCCCTGGTTTTTTCAGCAGACCGTCCTCTCTGGCAGAAAGGACCCTTTTCTGTTTGCCTTTCTTTTTTTTTTTTTTTTTAATTTTTATGTATTTATCTGAGAGAGAGAGAGCGTGAAAGGGGAAAGGGTCAGAGGGAGAAGCAGACGCCCAGCAGAGTTGGGTGCCCAATATGGGACTCCATCACGGGACTCCGGGATCATGGCCTGAGCTGAAGGCCGTCGATTAGCTTAACCGAGCCCCGCAGGTGCCTCCGTTTGCCTTTCTGATACTCGTGTTTGTTACTCCTCCGTCTCCTCATTGTCAACTCGGATCTCGGCAGTAGTGCTCAGAGCAGGGAATGCTGTCACTAGGTGTGCCTCCTCAGACTGTTCTAGAAGCCAGTTGCCTGGTGTTCGCGGGCTCCGTGCTACATGTGGGTGATTGCCGAAATTCTTGGCTCAGTCCCACTGCAGAAAAACATTAACGATTTACTGAAAACCGTGGTACGTGATGCCAGGCCTGATCGTGTGTAGCTGTTCTCTGACTGCAGCGCTGCCAGGACAAACCCAGACCCCAGCTCTGTACGCACGAGCTCAGGAATCAGACGTTCGACGTGTCAGCCACTTTTATAAACTGTCTTTGTGGGGACATAAAGTACACGCGAAGGGCACAAGAGGAGCGTCGGCGCGACCATCAGACTTCAAGAAACACGGCCCCGTGGCGGGTCCTCAGAAGCACCCCTGCCCTCCCCCTGGCCCATTCTCCTCTCCCTCTCCCAAAGGCAGCCCCTGTTCCGAGTTTGGATCATCAGTCTCTGATTTTTCTTTATGTTTCATCACCTGCGCATGAAGCCTTCAGCTTATGTTTTCATCATACGGGGACGGTCCGTCACGTCATCCTCGACTCCGTGCCGCGTGCCGCGTGCCGCACAGAACCCACAGGGCGGCAGCCGGCATCTGTTCATCTCCGCTGTTGCATTGTCACGCCTGCCTTCTCGGCCACACGCACGTCTCCTGCTGCTGTGTCCGCTGACGACTCCGGGGCGGCTCCTGGTGCCCACGCCGGTGTGTCTGTCGGGCACGCACCGGGCACTGTGCCGCTGGTCACAGGGTGTGGGTGTAGATAATGCCCCCGGGTCTTCCGCAGGAGTAAATTAAGCCAGTACGCCCCAGCGGTGTCCGGAGTCTCCCACTGCGCCCCATCCGTGGCAGCATTTGGTGTGATAAGCGTCTAAGTGTCCGTCGTTCTTACCTTGTCCCGCATCTCGCTGTGGTTTCCGTTTGCAGTCCTGGAACGACTAACACACCTGCGCGCATTTTCATGTGGTGACTTGCCGTTTGTATTTACTCTGTGCTGAAATGTTAGGACAGGAATCACCCACTTTCCTATTGGGATGCTTTCTTTTTCTTAACTACTCTACATACGAATCCTTAATGTAGTCTGGATATGAATTCGTTGCAGCCGTATGTGCTAAAAATATCGTCCACTCTGTGGCTTACCTTTTTAGTCCTTTAATGGTGTCTTGCTGTACAGAATTTTTAAAGTGGTCAAATTTTATCGGTCTGTTTATGACTCATTCATTTTGTCATGTTTTAGAACTCTTCTCTCCCATCAGATCATGGCGATCTGGACTCTCGAACAGAGATTGGCAAGTTTTCTCCATGTACTGACATTTAGACACTCAATAGCTAGTGGGTAGTTCTGTCTCTGGCCGCGTATATCTTCACCACAGGTTCCTGTGCGGTTTGAAAAACACAGCCCTTTACAAGTGTAAACCGTTCTTCTGCTGTACTTCTGCAGCTTCTGGTTTGCCTTCCTGTTCTAGAAGCCACAGCTTTTGTTTTGTTTGTTTGTTTTTGCTCCTATATATAAAACTACAATATGCCTGCAGTTGATTTTGCTCGATACTGTTTTATAGTAAAAGGCATAGTGTCTAAATGAGTATCAGCTCATCTATTAAGACATCCATTCTTTCCCCACATTTATGTAGTGACCCCTTTGTCACAAATCAAATTACTCTGAGTTCTCCGCGGCATTTCCTTGTTGAGTCTCCCTTCGTGCTGTTCTCTAGCTTTCTGACAAGTTCTAGTACTTTAGGAGACAAAACGCTTCCGTTCTTTATACAACTGTCTTGACTATTCACGACTAAGACATTTCCGCTGGCATACATGTTTTAGAATCCATTGCCAAATTCCAAAGTAATATGTTAAAAAACCTTTTTCTTTTTAAACTAAGGTTTGATAGACTCTGTAGATTGGTTTGAATCAAACTGACATCTTTACAAATTTCAGGCATCAAATCTACAAACACATTATATTCATTATTGAGGTTGTGCTCATTTTTCTCAATGACTTAGTTTTTCCATACAAAGGTCTTACATGTATCTTGTTGGATTTATGATGAGGTATATATGTTTAAATATCTGAGCTATTACAAATGACACATTTTCTTTCTTTTTTATTGTTTAATTGTCCAACAAATAGCACATTTTTTTCAACAAATAGTACATTTTAAATCAACAGTGTTTGTTAGAATGCAATGCTTAAAGTGTCTTGGCATAGAGTTTATAAGATAAATTATTGGACACATCCAGTTTCCTTTCCTTTATTTTGTTTGAATAATTCTACTGACTGGGATCTTCTCTTCGGTGTTAAGTAGAAGTGATGAGAGCAGACATCCTTTCCAATTTCAGGGAAAAATTATTCAGTCTCTTTGTCCTGATCACTGTGGCTGGGTGTTTACTTTATTCATCTTGCTCAAGAGCCTACTTCTGGTTTCATTCTTTCTCTCTGTTTTTCTGTGTTCCATCGCATCAGTGCCTTCTATGCTATCAGCACACGGGCATAATTTTATCGGAGTGTTCTGATGACTTGAAAGGTATTTATAAAATTCTGTTAGATTCTTCTCTTGATGTTTTCCTTTTAGCATGTCATTACACTGCAAATTAATCACTTCCAATTAAAGATTAAGTGAAATCTCCTCAAATGTACATCTAAAAGGATTTCGAAATTCAGAAACTTCCTTTGTAGGTACCTTGGGATCCAACAAAAGCTGCTGGAACAGTGGTTTGTGCTCAGAAAACCTGTGCACTGTAGATTCATGTGGGAATGTAGGTCTTGGAAAGTGTAAAGCAGCTTGACGTATCTTAGGATTCAAACAAGGTTACTTGTCATCATTGCAGCTTTACTGGAGCACAAGCATGGAGGTATCGTTTTGCCTTGAATTCCTTTAAGGACTACCAAATCTGCAGCGAAAGCTGATTTCCAAAGTCATTTAGTGTTTAATGATAGTGGTCAAAGGCAGCTCTTCTGACTCAAAAATTTCAGCCCTGAGCTGTAAAAGTGGTAATAAAACTTTGTCTCTGCTGCTAAGTCATTCGGGTGTTCTGTGGTAGGTAAGTGAGGATATCCAGTTTTCCCTTCTCACAAAACTTCATAAAACTGATGATGGTTAAGTCCAGAACACACGGAAAGATTGTCTGCGGAGTGGCTGTGGGTGGGGGACAGACCAAATGACCGTAGAGTTCAAATGTCTTGTGTTTTGACAAGCTCTGTTCATTTGTCCGGCTGAGCCCTTTCTGTTTCACATGCGCTTACCCCATCACTGTGCTGCATCATAGCGGGTTCCCCTTCAGGTTGTGCTCAATTCGTGTTTTCTCAAATTCTTTGAAAATATTCTTGCTGTGGCCATAGTTTTCCAACCCTTGATCTAGTTTTCAACATCAAGTACAAAGAGAACGGAAAAGCCCAAACCAAGTAAAAGAAAAACCAATGAAGATGATAATACTCTCACTAGACTAGTAAGAGAGAGAGTTGTAAATTTACCCATACTAGTTTGGAAAGGGGAAATCAGTACAGATCTCACAGATGTTAAAGGAATAAGAAAATCTTATAAACCGTTTCATACCAGTAAATGTGATGACTTCAATGAAATGGAAGAATTCATATTTACATATAATTTACATATAACATGTATTATATATTATAAATATATGTATATTTGATAGCTCTGAGGAATAAGTAAGCACATTGAGTGCTAGGTGGTTGCATGACTCTGCGTGTCCGTACTCACTGAACTATATCCCTACACAGAGTGAATCGTAGTATATGTAAGTTTTACTAGGATACACCTGACTTTACTGTTCGATGCAGCCCAGTACTCATTGGATTTACATGCAGATTTAACATTTCTGCTCTTCTTGCATTCTACGTCTCCAGTCTACTTGCTGTCGGTAACTTTCCTTCTGCCTGAATAATACCTTTTTGGTAATGATCGCTAACACTGGCTCAGAGAGGCTCTTGAGAGCCCATTCTTTACAGTAATTTTGTGAACTGGTTATCCTACTCCGTATTAAAAAATTAAGCTACATAAGTTCATAGTTAAATACATTACATTCAGAGGTAACACAAACTCAAAACTCATCCCTTCCAGTTCCACTAATTTGACTGTTGTCTATGCCTTGAGGTCATGTTTATGTTGGTGTACCCCTGACGATCCCTTCTTACCTCTAAGGTCAATGCTATCACATTAGTATTTTGAAATCAGCCGTAGTGCGAGTATTCATGGAAATCAGCAAATGCTGCAGATTGGAGCTTACTCACCTAAATCAGGGGCTAATAAAATATAGCCCATTTATGTCTGTGAGCGAATTTTTAATGTAATGCAGCCCTGTCCTTTCATGTTGCCCGTGGCTGCCTTCACAGCAGACCCCATTAATTGGGACTGGTCTAGCCCACAGAGTCTAGAGTATTTACTCTCTGATCCTTTAAAGAACTGTTTGTAAACCATTAGTCTAGATTTAAGAATGTGACAGAAAAGATGTTAATGATATTAGCTCTAAGAGTATCATGTGTGTAACCATTACATTTTGAATAGTGAAAAAAATTATTCTATCGATATTTGAAACTGTAACCTGATTCAGCAGAGAAATTGCTTATCTGTAACTGACAAGTATGGGAGGTTCTGACCTACATCCGCAGTGCTTCACGTGGTTCTGGCTAACCTGGCCACAGCTGTGTGGGAGCTGTACCTCCATCGGCTGTGACCACTTACTGGCTTTGGGCACAGGAGTTGAACAAATACTGGGCTCCTGGGTGGCTCAGTCGGTTAAATGGCTGCCTTCAGCCCTTATTATCCCAGGGCCCTGGGACTGAGTCTCGCATCAGGACCCCTGCTCCAGGGAGCCTGCTTCTCCCTTTCCCTCTGCCTGCTGCTGCCCCTGCTTCTGTGCTCGCTTTCTCTTTCTCTGCCCCCCCAGTCAAATAAATAAAATTTTTTAAAAAGTTGAACAAATATTAATGAAAGCTTCTGGGAGGGAGAATTAATGGCTGATTACATTCTCATGTAAATCAGTATAAAATTTACATGAAAGACTATTGTATATTATATGTAAATTGTGTGCTGTGCATCATTTGTATAGGTACACTTCGTATTTTAAACTTTTGCCTGCATGAATGCATGCTTATTTTGGAATTCCAGTTACACATGGTCTTTATCTGCTTCCATATGGGATCACTGGTAAGCAATGCTCAGATTTTTGTTTCTTTTTCTTTTTCTTTTTTTAAAGATTTTATTTATTTATCTGACAGAGGTCACAAGTAGGCAGAGAGGCAGGCAGAGAGAGAGGAGGAAGCAGGCTCCCCACGGAGCGGAGAACCCGATGCAGAACTCAATCCCAGGGCCCTGGGATCATGACCTGAGCCGAAGGCAGAGGCTTAACCCACTGAGCCACCCAGGAGCCCCTTGTTTCTTTTTCTGAAAGTAGCTTAGTTTTTGTTTCTGAATGATACTTCTCCTTGGGATAGAATTTTAGGTTGACATTTATTGTCCAGAGTCTAGTGGTACTTTTCCTTTTCCTTAGGCATCTCTCACTCCTTGTGAAAAGTCCACTGTAAAGACAATTGCTGGGTCTCTGAAGTGAGACCCAGAAGTGGTAGTGCTTCTCTGACTTCACCTCTGAAGGAATGTGGACATCTTTTATTCTTCCTGCTTTGAATCCTCGGGCTTCCCGGATCTGTGGCCTCATGTCTTCCAGCAGGTTTGTGTGGGCTCACCTCTCTGTCTCTGTCCAGTGGCAGCCGTACATATGCTCTCCCGTGTCCTTCTGGGACCCGTGTGTCCATCAGGCTTCACCGTATCTGCTCTTGCTCCCGTTCTCCACTGTCTTCCATCACGTGTCTGTGCGATTCACTCTGTTTATTTCTTCTAACTGTTCACTAATTTCTCTATGGTGCCAAATTTGGTTTTAAATCCATTTCTAATATACATTATTTCCAAAATTTATTTTTCAGTTCTGGTATTTTCATCTTTTGTAAGTAGTTGGCAGTTCTTCCAGAATGTTCTGATCTTGGTATTTCTCCTACTTGAATGAACCAAAGTATTTTCAGTTTGTATCTGATACTCCTACTTCCCTGGGATCTCATTTGTTCTTGCTGGGTTTTGTTCCTTGTGTCCCCTCATGCGTCCACTCATTTTTTTTTTACTTTATATCCCAGTACTGTGTTTGAACAGTCGTGTGTTGACACGGCATGGTACCTTGCATCACATGTTCCTCCTCCAGCAGGGCTTGGGGCACTGGCACTCTGGGTCCCTCCGCCCAGTCTTGGGGCTCCATATGACTGGGGCACAGCTGCTCTTCCTCTGAGATTTAATTAGTGGCCGCTCATCCCTAGTCTTATAGGGTGGCCGTTCAGGGTCCTTCACAACACAAGGAGCTGCCAGGGCCCCGCGAGCCCATTTCCCTTGTCCCCACCCCATGGCTGCACAAGAGCCTATCCCAGCCACCCACCAGGGATGCCCTGCCTCTGAGGTAACATAGCCCCTGACCACTGCTCTCCCTGCACCATGTCCTACCATCGTCACTGTGTGACCCACCCATTTCTCAAGACCGTTTCTCAACTCACACATCCTGATTTTTAAAATAATGCCCTCAGCCGGCCACCCCCTTCCATGGCCAGTCTGCCTTCCTCTGCCACAGGCAGACATCCCCACACGTACTTCAGCTGTCCGTGTATGTTAAGGGTCTTCTTTATGGTGCCTGCCACCTTGCTGTGAGCCCAGCTGGCCGGTGGTGTTGAACACCTAGGTGTGCAGATTGACGCCCACCCTCTGCCTTGTTCTTGCTGCTGTGTCTTGTCTGGGGAGGTGTGTGCTGTCCAAGGGCCAGCCCTCTGGCCCCATCCAGACTGACCTGATGCCAGCTCTACAGGGTTACAAGTTCCCTAGGCCTGGATGTATTAGTTGAAGAAGCTGCCAGCTTGTGTTTTCAGATGAATGGGAAGTGAATGGTTAATGGGATACAGGAGTTTTTCAAGATGCTGATTCCAACCATGTCAGACCATGTTTTTGTGGTATTTAATGTGTGTTTAATGTGTTTACTAAATAAGATTTACATTGAAATATAAATGGAAGCTTGTAAAGAAGTAACCCTATTTGCCAAATACCTTTGCATATATTTTGCTGAGTATTTTAAAGTATTGATTTAAAGTAACAATGTAGTTGCTGTCTGGGTTTGATTTTCTGAACTTGAGATGCTCGAGGCTCGTACATACAGAGGTTGTTCCAGCTGTTGTAGAAGGATGGAACCCGGTCTTCCCCGATTTAACGCTCTGCGGTACCCGTGGAGTTGGCTTGGCTATCATTTTTATTAAACTAGATGCTAGAATAGAGAATTCTTTCATGTCCTAAGATGTGAGTGCCTGTGGCTTGGGAACCAGAGTCACCCAATCTGGTGACCACTCCAGGCTTTTCTAGTCCAATTCTAAAGTGAGTTCCTTAGAACACATGTAAACTCCACAGCACATATGATGGTGGAACTCCATGGGGGAGTGACGTGTCAGGAGCACAGGCGCTGGCGATGGGAACGGGCTGCCAGTCTTTAGTGCACTCCTAGCCCAGGATGGGAGTGAGGTCGAGATGGGCAGGTTAGAGAGAGGGTTGGGAACAGAGCAGGAGACCCAGCTGTGGAGCGACGGCGATACCAACACTGGGCAGCCTCTTCCTGAGATCCAGAGAAGCCCTATGGGCACACGGGTCAGGCTGATAGAGAAGTAAGGACAGAGTTTGGAGATGTAGATTGAGAGAAACCCACCTTGTAGCCGACACGAGCCACAGACACGGATGACCCCCTAGGATGCCAGCCCGGAGGGAGGAGGTAGCTGGGTCTCCAGGGAGAGAAGCAGCTGCCGGGAGACTTGGTAGACCAGGGAAGGGACCTGCCAGAGCCCATTTCCCAGGGCCAGTGACCCCACCCTTCTCACCACTGATCCCTGCAGGTCCCCTTCCCGTGACTCAGAACTGTCTCTGTGCCTTCCTTGCACGCCAGGATTTAAGGGCAGGCACCAGTGTAGTGCCCACA
Source organism: Neogale vison (assembly GCF_020171115.1). Lineage (NCBI taxonomy): Eukaryota > Metazoa > Chordata > Mammalia > Carnivora > Mustelidae > Neogale > Neogale vison. The sequence continues at coordinate 237,492,410 of NC_058092.1, forward strand.
GGTGAGCCCAGGTGTCATTGCTGTCTGCGTGGCACAGAATCTGGCACATGGTCAGGGGCCCCACGGACATAGCAGAGCATGTCCGCCCCCACCACCACCATGCGGATGACCCTTCCCTGCAGCGCAGACTCGGGCGGTCGCGTAAACCCGCGCTCTGGCTGAGAACCGCCACGAGTTGTGGACCCAGAGGCAGCCTGCTGGTGCACAGCGGCTCCGTTCTGGCGCGAACATCCTTCACTTTCTCCCCCTCATCTACTTTGCAGCCCATCGCTTCCTGAGTATGGGGGCTTCTGCTCCTTCTGGGAACCCCTCCTTGTCTTCTGATCGCACACCCAGCAGGCCGGCTGACCATGCTCAGCCCTGGCGGCCTGATCACCCTCCCCAGCTCGGGACGTAAACACTGAGAAGCCTCATACAGACCATCGCTGGGACCTGAGGACCAGTGTGGAGGATTTCCCAGCTCAGGGGAAGGCCTGGTCCAGCTGGTTAAGCCGTCCTTGCCTTTCTGCTCTTCCTTGTGGGGCGGCGGGGGGCGGGGAACTGCAGCCCACACCCCGCCCCCCCCCCAGCAGTTCTGTCCACACGGCTGGAGCCCAGCGGAGGGCACATCCGAGGGTCCGGCCACATCGGGCTCTGCTTCCCTTTAAGCATGCAGCTGGAGGTAGCTTCTGCTTAATAGAAGATAAGCATCTGATAATTATAATCACTCTAAGTTGATAAATTCTTTTAAATAAAAGAAATCATTAAGAATGGCTTTTCTGCAGAAGTAGTACATGGGGAAATGAAATTTTCTACCTCATTGGGAATTTCTTGGTAAATATGCAGGCAGATTGCATACGTTAAATTAAGATTAGGGAAGTAGAATGATCGCCTATAAATCCCGGCATTCTGTGTGAGGAAGAACAGAGTAACAGACACCAGGCACCAAGAGGTTTTTGTTTTGGTTTTTGTTTTTTGGTTTTTGGTTTTTTTGGAAAAACAGCTAGAATAGTTACCGTTTGGGACACTCAGTCATTATTTTAGTGACTCTTCCATCCCACCAACACGTAAGTGGACCCAGTGAGGCCTCCCGTTGTTCGTGGGTTAATGGTTTGCCAGAACCGCAGCCTTGGGTGGGATGAGGAAGTCCCTGCTGGGGAAGAGGGCGTGACAGACCTTTATGCCGGTTCCTGAGACATGACTTATGTGAGATGCAGATATTTTTAAAAAAAATATTTATTGGGCATATTTTCAGTTTCAGCTTTATGGAATTCACTTTGTGTTCTCTTACCTTGTATCTTTAAATTTTGTTCCGTGGATAATCTTGCCTCCTGTACGTAAACACTGTTTTCTGCCTGGGGGGACCCGGAGTTGGCCTCTGCTAACACAGGTCAAGTTTCCCTGGTTTCCAAGGTCACCTTCAACCCTCACCTCTCCCACACGTCTGTCAGTCTCTGCGCTGTGGAGAACAGCCTGCTGCAGGCTTTTGCAGACTGGCTTCGTCCCTTTATTTTTCCAAAAGGGAAGCGGCCGCAGAAAGCCCCCCGCTCTCTGGACCGTGCCTGGGTCTGGCGGTGAGCAAGAGCAGAGCCCAGGGCACCTGAAGGCGCGACCGCTCTTTCCACCAGTCCCTAGTGAGCTGTGAGCTGCGGCTCTCCCTGCCGCACCCACCTGACGGGCAGCCTTAACAGAACGCCTGTCTCTTTGCTCCCTCTCTGCTGCCATTAAGTGGTCTTCTTTTGCCTCTAGGGGCCTGGGCACTCGCTGCTGGCCTTGCTCCCTGGCGGCGCCGGGCCGGGGAAGAGCAGGCCATCCGGCCACAGGGGGGGCCACCGAGCGTGTGGCCGGCTGTGGGATCCGGCGCCCTGGACGCTCTGACCACTGCCCACCCCCGCCCGCTCCCCCCAGCAGCAGGAGCCCTTCCGCTCACGGATGAGGCCGTAGTGGCCGTAAGATGCAGCGATAAATTCAGATTCTTTGGGTGTCTGCAGGTCATTATTGGAATTCTAGCAACTGGCTGGGAGGTCATAAAGTTCCCTTGACAGGTTGTGAATTCCAAGCCCCCAGTAACTGCAGAGGCGGCCCGCGTCCTCCTTCATTATCGTCAAGAAACACTCGTCTCAGGAAGGCCCGCGGACAATTAAAAAGGGGAAGCTGGGAAAAGCGGAGTGGCTGGCTTCCGTGGGGAGAGCCTTGACTTCTCCTGGGCTGTGGAGGGAAGGGCTGAGTCCCTCTTCTGGAGACACGGCATAAGCTAGAAGCACCAAAGCACAGCCCCGGCCAGGGCACGGCCTTGCCTTCCCAGAAGCTCGGCCACCTGCTGCCCCGGCCGGTGGGCTCCCGGCCCCGAGCGGGTGCTGCCCTTGCCGGCAGGCCTGAGCGGGAGCAGACTCGGCAGCTGTCACCGTGATGCCGACGGGCTGCTGGCACTGGGCTGGGGAACCTCACACACCTGCAGGCCTGGAGGCCGGCTTGGGTCCCCTCCCGTTCTGTCAGGCGCGAGGCAGAGGCTCAGAACCTTGTACGAGCGCACATCTCCCCGGGAAGACTGTCTCCCACTGGGCGCACCCGGAGGCAAACCACACAGTTGCCTTGAACCTTAAACCACACATAAGAATGTGCTCAGTCCCTCAGCACTTGGGACCGTGGCCATGTCTTGACGTTCTAGTGACACAGGTGGGGAACACGTGTCCGTCGTTAGCCCCACTAGCCACCATGCCTGCATTCTGTGTGGCCCAGCCTCACGCACAGATTCAGCCATAACTGGCCTAAGTTTAAAATCACCTGAAAAAGAAGCGTCACTGACATTCATGGTGTAAAGGAAATGTTATTCATAAGATTATAAGATTTTAAGCTCTTACAAATAAGCAGTTCAAATCAGTGTATTTTTGTGGAAAATGTGGTCTAATTAAATTGTGTACTGTCACGTATGTTTCCCAGACGTTACAAACTTCTTGTGTACCTTGAGGATTCTGGACAGAAAGATTTGGGAAACTCTGGTTTGGGCCAGGTTGGAGGGGCGCCTCTACTACAAGACTTCGTGGGTTCGGGTGTCCAGCCCGAGGCCTGCCGCGGAGGAGGGGTGCCCTCGCGCTTCACCAACCTGGGCTTTTCTTCTCCAACACGAGAACCTCTGGGGTGACTTGGGGGACCCACAGGGCACAGTTTGAGAAGTGCTGCTTATTTCAGTGAAAAAGTGTGCAATTAAGAAAACAAATGGAATATTTGTGAAATGTTTAAGAGCACAGCCCGGTGAATGTTGACCATCGTGAATGAAGTGAGAGGCTCTGCCTCTGTAGGGTGAACCGTCTCGCTGCCCCAGTGTCTTCCTCCTGGAAACCCGGTCAGTAAACAAACCCACCCCTTCCCGGACTCCATCCTTTAATGAGAGATTGTATGTTCTCGGCGATCATGCGTGGAGGACTTACGATCACCTTACATTAGCCTGATGCCACTGAAATAAAAAATTGGTCCAAGAACACAGGCCTGACACCTTCCTTGGAGAGTGACAAAACGTTGTGTTTACCAGACAGCGTGTCATGTTCGTGGTGACAGGAAGAACTTCTGTGGACTTCATGGGAATATGGAAGTGTCTCAAACTTAAAATAATTTTTCCAAAATTACTGTGTAACTGAACAGATCACTCTGCCCCGTGACACCATTGTGACCCCAGAGTTTCTACAGAGAGCCTAGCAAAGGTCTGATTTGGAGTGAAAGGTAGACAGAAGCCCTCTGGAGCCCCGTACAGCTCAGCGAACGAGCACGGCATTTCCTAGACCTTGTACGGTTTTCTCATTCATATCCTATCGATTTGTGACAGCGATTACATGCTCTCTTGTAGTACAGGGAAGAGGGTTTTTTAACCGACCGTATGACTTGTAGACTTTGTGGGAATTTTCATTAAGGTCAGTGAATTGTACAAGCTGAGGAAAGCCAAGACAAACGAGTCGGAACCGACTGGCGTGAAGGCCGGCCTGAGTTTAGATTGTGTTTCTCAGGCAATGTTCTGGGATCCGGTCTGTTGTAATGAAACCACCCTCTGGGGCTGCAGAAGTTTGATAGAAGGAGAATCCTCCCCCTCTTCCTCTTGAACAGCCATATTTGGGGACATCCACACCAAGAGGAGGGAGGGATAGATCTGTGCCCCAGGGACCCTCCTTCCCAATAGAGGATTTTGCCCATCCTGGCTGACTTGGTGTTTCCGATAACCACCCTTACAGGTGTGTCTGGAGGTCTGCCTGGCCCACCCTCAGGGACAGAGCAGGATGCCTGTGCCATGGCCTTCTGGTCCTCTCAGGGGCCTGGTGACCCTCCAGTAATCACATCACCACCGTGCCCTGGGACTGGACGGCAGGGCTCTCCTTTCCTCTTCTGGGAAGCCTGTTAACCTCGGGTGTCAGGACGTTTTCTGTCGAGGTTAGAAATAATATTTTCTTTAGAGGCTGGGATAAGGCTCTGACTTTTCTGTGATGTTCAGACTTTCCCCCTTTTAGGGTTGGCTTCTTCTCTGCACCACACAGGGGACCCAGATCTTCTGCTCAGGGCCTGCCTTGGCCAGAAAGATCTATTTGTTGTGGTGGTTTTGACTGTTGAATTTTTCTCGACCTGTTTTAGTTTTTAGTTTTGTTTTGTTTGTTTGTTTGTTTTTCAAATACCTCCACAGGTAGTTCCCAGCTTGGCGTGATTTGGGGCCTTTTGCCCATGGGCTCCTGGGCCCCTGTCCTGCGCCCTGTCCCAGACAGCACATACCCCCACCTTCCAGGAACACGTGTGTGCTCTTCTCTGGATCTGACACTGTCCTGGCTTCTCTACCCACCCCTCTCCATCCCTCCAGAATCTCCTCACGCTTGCCCCTCTGTGACCTTCCCGGGCCTCTGCCAGCCTCTAGAAACTCAGCTCTTATTCCCTCTGGTTCTGTGGCCTGTGCACATGGCATTCTCCCCACAGTGACCCCGGTCTTTCCCCGTTTGCTGCCGCGGTCAGATGCGAGCTAGGGACGCACTACACTGGCTTCCTGAGGGGCCGTGTCAGTAAATCGCTGGTTACCGAGTGATGTGACGAGGCGCCTGGCGGGAGAGGTTCATCCTGCCCTTCCTCTGAAGGTGCCGTCCCGCACCCCAGGCTTCCTGCACCTGCACCCCAGCTTCGGGGCCTTCATCTGTGTGCGTCCCCTCCAGTCTAGACGGCACCTTGACCGTGCCTAGATGGTGGCTTTTTTTTTTTTCTTTAAAGATTGTATTTATTTGTCAGAGAGAGAGAGAGTACACACAAGCAAGCAGAGAGGCAGGAAGAGAGAGAGGAGGAAGCAGGCTCCCTGCTGAACAGGGAGCCCGATGCAGGACTCGATCCCAGGACCCCAGGATCGTGACCTGAGCCGAAGGCAGTGACTTAACCAGCTGAGCCACCCAAGTGTCCCAATGGTGGCCTTTCTATCAGGTTGGCCTCCAGTATTTATAATATCTACCAGTATTTAGTTCACATGTCTACCCAAGCAAGGCATTTTAAGCATCTGAGCTTGTGATGTGAATTATATTTTAAACAACATTATGACGCGTGGGGCATTTCATTCTTCAGTGAAGCTTCCCCGGTGTGCACCAAAAGCACGTGGTGTCTCCCGGCTTCCAAGGTGAGCCTCCTGTAGGGGTGCCCAGGGTTCTCTAAAGGCACCTGCTGAGAGGCTGCAGAGGGGCCATTCAACTCCAAGAGATGCTCCCCATGTTGAAAATTGGTCCAGGATAAGAACTTTCCAGAAGAACCAATACTTTGGTTTCTTTCTTTTCTAAATTTCTTTCTTTTCTAAATACTTCCTTTTCTAAAATTCTGCTCCTAAATGTCTGCTCTGTAGAAGACCCTCGGAAGAGAGCACGGTAGGTGAGAGCAGGACCTCGACGGACACGTCCCATCCCTGACAAAGAGCTCCCAACCCATAAAGTCCTCCCCATACTCAACAATAAGAAAACAACGCTCTGGTTGGAAAAGGGGCAGATGCATCGCACACCCTCTACCAAAGCAGCTACCAGTTCGGCAGGAAGCACGAGAAAGGACGCCTGCTCCTCATCGACCGAGAGCGAGACCCCAGGCCAGGTCGCAGTGAGACGGCGCGGCACACCCCCAGCCGCTCTGGAGAGCGGGGCGGCGGCTTCTGACAAAGGCGGCCTACATTTCCTTGCGACCCAGCGGTTGCACTTGTGGTCACACCCCCTCCGGAAATGGAAATTCATGTCCACACAAAAGCTGTGCCCTAATGTTCAGAGCACTTGTACTGAAAACGGCCCTGAAATTGGGAACAACTCAAATTCTTCCCCAGAGTGAGTGGGTAACTGGCCCGTTGGCGATCAGCGCTTACCAGCAGAAAGCAGTGAATGGTGGACACGCGGCACAGCCTGGGTGTGTGCACAGGGTGATGTGCTGAGGCAGAAAGCTGTCCCTCGGGCGCCTGGTGGCTCAGTGGGTTAAGCCGCTGCCTTCGGCTCAGGTCATGATCCCAGGGTTTTGGGATCAAGCCCTGCATCGGGCTCTCTGCTCAGTGGGGAGCCTGCTTCCTCCTCTCTCTCTCCTGCCTCTCTGCCTGCTTGTGATCTCTGTCTGTCAAATAAATAAATAAAATCTTAAAAAAAAAAAAAGAAAGAAAGCTGTCCCTCGAAGGTGTGACGCTCTTGACATGACAGATGTATAATGGTGACGAGCCGGTCAGTGGTGGTCAGGGACCGGACTGGGACAAGGAGGGACTGCAGCAGGCTGTCGGCATGGGACAGACTAGGGCTGTGTCCTGCTTGGGGTGGCAGGTATGTGAATCTAAGTATGTCATAAACCTGCATTTTTAAAATGCAGAGACGTTTTAAAACGTCATTAACAATGTAAAAATGTTTAAGTGTGCGTAGAGCCTGTGACATCCTAAGACGCTCCGCGGCGTGCTGGCTGGGACGCCACCCGCGTCAGCTTCCCGGGCTGCAAACGCTGCGAGTCCCGAGAGCTGGTCGCCAGAGGAAGCTCAGGGAAAGGTACATGGAAACTCCATCCATATTCAATGTCTTATGAATCTCAAATTTTTTCAAAAGGTTTTAAAAATATGTTCCTATTACATTACCAGTTTTAAAAATTTTTAAAAAAGAAAAAGAAAAGCGGGTGAGAGAAGGTATGTTGCTGGCTTTGCTGCTGTGAATCCCAGAAAACAGCTTCACATGTGACTATAGGGGTGGGGACAGACCCACTTGCAGAAGGAAGGTCCATCCCAAAGCCAGAAGATGACTTTTCCCTCGAAGATTCGGGGAAGAAAGGAAGCGCTTCGAGTAGAAAACAGCGTGTTCTGAACTTGAAACTGCTCGTTGCTTATTCGTTGATTAGCCTCGTTACCTTGTGTTTTAATGACTTAAAAAACAGATCCGGAACAGCCAGAGAATGTCCACACGAGCGCTGGGCTTCCCCATGTGGCAACTTTCCCATCGCGCGCGTATGAGATACGGAAAACTTCTTCCTGACACTGATCACATTTGAAACTTCATACTTTCTTAATTCAGTCTGTTACTGACAGTAATATATTTTAACTCGAGAATGTGTTCGTTCAGTGCATATTGACTTGGCTTGTGAGAACGTCCACCGTACACGCTGACATTGGATTTGCTGTCATGGTGACTTAGACGTGAGGACGGCCGTGAGTGATTCCTGCCAGTCAAGCAACTTTCAGTGGAGCCCCACTTGAATGGTAATAATCTGCTCCTGTAATTGCTGTGGAAAAGGAAAACCCTCTGGAGATTTTACATCTAATCATTTATTTATAAATCTGTAGATGGCAGTCTGCAGAATACGCATCGGGGGTCAACTTTGTGCTCAAAACAGTTGCCTGATGTTTACATTTCACAGTGTATTTTTTTAACAGTACCTCCAGCCCCCATGATCACAAAAGGACCCTGGCTTGCTGGTAGCTGCTCTGCCCCTCATCCCAGGGCCCAGCCACTTCATTACAGATGCCTCTGCAGAGGCTGGTCCCCTCTGTATTAGCTGAAATATGCATGTTTTTCCATCTCATTAATTCAGTCTACATACAATTAATTTTTGCCTATTAATAAACCCCTTGGTGTCAGTGACAGCCATCTAAAGCACTTCACCTGGTGTGGAAGAGGGAAGTGCACTTGCACATTCCACCCCTCGTCTGAATGCTCCTTGCCACGTCTGTGGGCTGGAGGGTGTCGGTGCATAAATCAGGCTTCGCGAGGAAGTGTGAACTGCTGAGCACTGGCCTTAGACCAGCTGGTGGGGCGGTTTGAAATATTAATTAGCTCCACTCGTGTTTGGGATAGATGGAGACGTGGAGAAGCCGTCCTCGCTCCTTGGGGTCTCTGGCCACACGGAAATTTACCGGAGCCTAAATAAGTCAGCTAACTTACTTTCTTTCTTTCTTTCTTTCTTTCTTTTTTCCTTCTTTTACAAATTAAATACTCAACTAATTTGGACACCACTGAAAGGACGTCTTTTCTGTGTTTTCAAATCTCATGATTTCTCTTAAACCCTCTAAGTAGAGAGAGGTGACTGTGCTTATGACAGTTCCTCCTGCTGGTCGTATTCAAAGGGAAAGGGAATACCAAAAATGAGAATAGGGCTTTGAAATTGAAAGGAGGCACCACCTCCTTCGAGACATGGGGACATCGGACGTTCCGCCCGAGATCCTGGTTTTGCTGTTTTCTTCTCTGCCTTTGCAAGGGGACAGCTCTTCGCCACAAATGAATTTCTCTCAGATCACCACCAGCCAGGAAGGAATGTAGTTCTAAGTGTGGTGTTAAGGATTCTTGGGTTCCTTGCATGGATTTGTAAGAAGGACAGTCACCGTCCACTGCAGGAGTCATTTAGGGGATCACACTCCTAAAGTCACTGGAATGGCTTTCCCTTCCTAAGGGCTCTGCGTGTCGGATGTGGAGCTAGAGCTCAGGGCGGGCCTGAGCAGCTGATGAAGTTGTCCAGAGAAAGGCTTCAGAGTGCCTGCCCTGACGTATTCACAGGAGTGACGTCACAGAAGGTTCTGGACTGTTCAGGGAGGAGATTGAGCCAGTGTCATTGGTCAGCTGGGTTGAAAGCAGGTGGCTGGTTGGAAGTTAGATAACCATTCAGTTTGCTGGTTTTTAAATGTGCCGTGTCTATCACACCTATCGATTGTAATGATTAACAAGAATGTTTCAGCAAGAATACTTAGCAGGGATGTATTATGGCTCGAGTGAGACTCTCCGTCTGGGTACGGATCACAGAAATCAGATCTCACTGGTGTTTGCTGAAGCTCCCCGCTCAGCCAGGAGCAGCCTTACCGGTTCCCGGTCAGGAGACCTGCCCCGAAGCCTGCCGGCCTTGCTCTCCTCCTACGTGCAGCCCCTTTCCCTGTGTCCCTCTGTGACAGGTGGGGCCTGGCCCTCCCTGGGTGGGCTCCTTCCCTGCAGGCCTTTCTCCCGTTCTCCAAAGTTATACTTTCCACAGCTCAGTGGTGTGAAGTGGGAGTTCGGTGGCTTGTGCGTGAGCGAATGCGTGAGGTACGGTTGAGCCTTGAAAAGCGGGGGTCCTGGGCACTGACCCTCCACATGGCTGAAAACAGACACACAGCTTTTGGCTCTCCGCACCCCCCAAAACTTAATGACCTTCTGTTAACAGGAGGCCAGTTAACAGTCTGTTAACTCGTATGTTGTGTATTACTTGTGTTACGCTGTCTTCTTACAGTAAGGTCAGACCAAACACTGTGAAGAAAATCATAAGGAAAACACACTTACGGGATCCTAGTGCATCAAACCGAGTCCGCGAACAAGCGAACCCACGCGGCTGCGCCCTGCTGGTGCGGGGTCAGCTGTCTTTTAGGGGACTTCGAGTTCCTGACCGTGCTTGATGACAACTAAGCACTTCACGAAGGCTCACGAAGAAACCATTAGCTGGCTTCCGAGAGGAGCACGTCCGCCTGTCAGCCCCGGAGTACCTGCCGCTGCTGTGATGAATCGTGTGCGCACGCAGCTCCCACTGCCGCCCCGGCTTCCCACCGGCTCAGGACGTGCTTCTGTCCTCCTTGCGCCGCGGTGTGTCGTTCTCCCCGAGTTCTGAGGATCGGCCAGGAGCCTTCCCCTCCCCTGGCCCCGGGTGGTGCTCAAGTTTAAGACCGTGACCGTGGCAGCTCACCTGCCGTCCGCATCTGGTTCACGCCGCTTTTTAACGTCAGTCGTAGACAGAACTGCCCCTCTGGCTTCAGAAGTCCAGCTTTCCTCTGAGAAAGTTCGTAGCTCTTCCGACTTAACGTCCAGAGCAGTAGAACGAGGCAGGCTCTGGGCAGCCCTGGTGTGCGGTGGGTAAGTGAAGATGAGCACATTCTTCCAGAAGAAGTTCTTTATGCTGCTGGTGGTAGAGTCAGAGAAAAGAACAGCGAGATCTTTAAGTCCGCATCCCAGGGGCCATCAGGAGGGACCTGGATGGCAGTTGTGCGAGAGTAAGAAAGAAGACGGGAAGCCTCATCTTCGTTACTCAGAGGCCTGCCTGTCCTGAGTGGCGTTTCCTCTCTGCCCGGCGTACACGACCTACCACGAGCAGGCACCGGTTCAGGGCACTGAAGAAAGGGGCGTGGAGGCCCGAGGAGGAGCCCCGAGCGAGAGGAGAGAAAGCGCTCGTGTCCTGGCCACCAAGCTGATGCTGGAGTCTCTGGAGCACAGATGTGGGCGGAGACCAGGGGTTCTCTCTCCGGACCTGCCTGCAGAGAACCCAAGCCTGAGCCGTCCTGAGGCTGCAGCCTCCCGTCCTGGCCTGGCAGAGCTGGGGAGGACGTGGTGGGCTGTGCCTCATTCACCCTCCCACCCGTGCGGCAACTTCTAGCGTGTGCCTAGAGACACTCAGCACGTGCTGATGTGCCCAAGAGGAATGGTGCCAGGCCCGTTCAGTTCCGGGCACACTCCTGTCCCTGGAAGGGGGACGACTGCGCTGAGTGTCACTTACAAACGTCTCTTGTTTCCTGGAGGCTGGGGGATCCGGTGCTTCAGTATTACATAGTTTGGGGGGTATTTTTAGGAAGAAACATCTGTTTCTTTTTGATCCTTTGTTTCTTAATATGTTTAACAGAGTCCCCCATTTCTAGCAAGCGTATTTTCTTTCACTTTTTTCCCCATAAAATACTTAATTGAAAGTGGCAAGTGGGGTGGTTCGCGGTTTTCCAAGTGGAGGAGGTCAGCTGCGGACTGAGCTGCCGCCAGTTTCTGGTTCGGTTCCTGGAAATGGGGGTTCGTGTTTTAATCACATACGTAATAACTGGCAGGAAGATGTTCAGTTTTCAGAAGCTAGGAGTGAGGGGACCATGGGTACCAGGAAGGGGACACTAGCTTGGGAGTTGTGAATATTTGTTTTCAAGTTCTGACTTCTGTTTAATTTTTTTTGAGTGTTTGAGGGAATCCTGGTGGGGCAGATCTGTCAGCTTACACAGGCATACACCCCTTTCCTGTACTCTTTTTGGTCTCTTTTCCCGGATAGTTATGTCAGCTCTTCTGAAGACCTTGTACACCAGGCAGAGGACCGTTTCTGCTGGAAGGGCTGAGCTCCTTGGCTGAGCTGTTGCTCACACTCCGATCGGCCCAGCCGAGAGCTAACAAGTTTGCTCTCAGTTGCTTTGTGCTGTGTGACCTCAGACCCTGGTCCCGTGGATCTCTGTGCTAGGCCAGCAAGGCAGGGGAGAGGAGGAAACGGGCCGTGGTAACTGAGACTGCACGGTGTCTAACACGGTTGGCCGTGTGGTGTGTAAGCGGAGAGGTGCTTGGTCTCTCTGATGAAGTGTTGGGCTCATCCAGACAGGTCTTAAGTCCCCGCAAGTCCATTGAATCTTGGGCTCTGGGTGGACTCAAAGCTGAAAATCGTGGCATCCTCTTCTGTGGATGTGGTTCAGAAAACCATTTCTTGGGTATTTCAGGTTGTGATCAGAACAGAGATGCGCAGGGGAAGCAGCCCCACCCGTGGAGCCGGTCCTGTGGCTGCGTGTCTGCACCCGCTCAGCAAGTCCGGGTGTATCCAACCTTTCAGAGAATGTATGAAGTTGATGGGAAGCAAACTCTTAGGGGTACAGTGAGGCCCACAGATCCGTCAAATCATTTATGTACGTTCCTACAGTGAATCCTAAATCATTTCCGAGTACATTCAGTAGTGCCTCTTGGCCTCACTTTCTCTGGTCGTAAATTTTCACTTAACAGTTCACTGACCGTCATGAGCCCTTGACAAAAGGCAGTGAAGTGTCCATCCTGTGAATGACAGAGCTGCCTGAACGTGTGAGTCGCGCTGGTGGAAGCCGTCAGGCACTAAGTATGTGGGGTGGAGGGTGGTCTGACGTGGGGTCTTGAAGAGCCTGGAACCACAGGAGAGCTGGAGCAGCACCAGCCAGTGGGGCCCGTTCCCCGGGCTGAGGTCACATTGGAAAGGGGCAGGTCCCAGGGTGGGAAAGCACAGTACAGGACGGCAAGGGCCGTGGCCAGCCAGTTTGGCGGGAGCTCAGGGTCCCTCGAGGGTGAGCCTGAGTCCAGGCCAGACTGATGGGCTGGGGCGCGGGGGGTTGGTTCTGACTAACACCAGATGCAGAATTTGGATTTGATTTTGTGTGCATGATGAGGAATCCGGAAAGTCTTGCGACCACAATGGTGGCGGGGACCAGGCAGGGTGTTCAGAAGACTTACCTGCTCTTGGCTGGTTCTCTGGAAGGGAACGGAATGGGGCCAGGACAGTTCCGCGGCTCTGCTGGTTGTGCAGGATGCGGGTGGGAACTGTTTTTGGGCAACAAAAGGGAAAGGAGATGGGAGACATCACAAAGCCAAACTCAGCCGTATTTCCGGGGGTTTTCAAACGTGGGTCAGTAGGAGAATTTTAGTGCGTCCTGTACAGCAATAGGGAAGCCTGAAGGTGTTACCGCCTTGGGGAGAAAGCTGTGTGTGTGACGTGGGATATGGCATTGGAGGTGACGACCAGCATCCAGGTGGCCCTCCAGAGCAGGCAGCTGGCTGGGTGGAGCCTAGGGGCAGAGGACTCTGTCACTTGTGCTCCCCTGCCCAGGGACACCGGACGCTGAGTCCACACAGAGCCTTGGTCGAGAGGCAGGGAGGGGCCGAGAATCAAGAGGAGGGCTCCGTGCAGGATCCGGTGTGGGGGCAGACAGAGATGGGCAGCTGGGGCGGCTTTCCAAAAGAAACCGGAATCCAGACTCTTCCTCGTACCTCGTGGCTGGTGCGCAGGAAGCGCGGCGTGTGACGCCCAGTGCACGGGGAGCTCTCCGCCCCACCAGCCCCGGGATGCCTGTCACTGGTACTCCAGGCGCTCTGGCTGATGGGGAGTGGTGTGGCTGATGTCGAACTGATGGAGGAGGGCGCTTAACCTTGGGCTTACATTCGGATTTAGAGAAGCACTTGGATCTGGGGACATTACAGGTGGGAGGACCGGAGTGGAGTGACAGGGAACCATCTGGAGACACCTGTACACGACCAGATATTAAACACCTCTCAGCCCCCATCAGCTCTGCCACCGTTGTTGAGCTCGCTGCCGTGCACATCCACACATGGGCATGGCCAGGCTCCGGTAAAATGTGGTGGTACAAAAACAGCGGCTGGGCCAGGTTTGGGCTGTGGAGATGCCGAATCCTGTGTGGGGACAGACGTAGCCTGAGCAATGGTTTAAGTGCTGGGTAACTGTTGGCAAGGAGGGGCTGTAGGTGGCCGCTGTGGTCCCCTTAGCCTGAGCTAAGGGGTTGCAGTGGAAGGAAGAAGCAGCTCGTAGTTCCCTGCTGTCATGAAAACGGCCCAAAAGGACACAGTGTGTAAGTGCGGGCTGTCTCTCCTGGGGGAGCTCCAGGGACCCCAGATACCCTTGGTGCTGCCCATCCACCATTCCCAGCATGGGCAGTGATGGGCACTGCGATCAGTTATCCGGACTGGACACAGCTCTCTGGCAAAGCCGGACTGTGCGGAGGCAAGTTGCATCCAGGCATCTGTATACAAATATACTATAGATAGTCCCCATGCAGTGTTAGTACACCGATGAAAGACCAAGTTACCTGTAGGATTCTAGTTTCTGACAGATTATTTTTATACCTGGGCCTGTCATGTGCTCTCCTAAGCACTGACAAACCTGAGACAGTAAGAGAGCCAAAACAGGTGTAAATACAGTTGTTTTTAACATGATAGCATTTTTAAAGTGAGAATAAGGCTATTGCTTCTTCCCATTTTCATGTGTTTGTACTATAATTTCCCGTTACTCAGACCCTCAGCAGCTGCAGAACCTTGCTCAGTAAGTCTCGCGTGAAGAGGGGCTGCAACTTGTTAGAAGCAGTCCATTTGTTCCATTGTTATCAGCACCAAATAATGCCTTTTACACGTCCTGTTGGGATTAGCACAGGGATGCCAGATAGAATACAGGATGCCCAATTAAACTCATGTTTCCGGTAAAGAGTGAACCATTTTTCTTTCTAGTATAAGTATTCTACAGAAAAATGTTGTTGATTTGAAATTCAGATTTAACTAGGTGACCTGTATTTTTCATTTTTTCACTTGAGTGTAATTGACACACAGCGTTAGGTTAGTTTCGGGTATACAACCTAGTGATTCCTCATCTGTCATGTTGTGCCTTAGCCCCTGTCACCGCACAGTGCTGTTACAGTACCATGTACAGTACCAGTACCTCTCGGCTGGCCCTTTAGTCCTGTGACTTACTCACTCCGTACCCGGAAGTCTGTACCCACCCTTACCCATTTGCCCAAAGCCCCCCGCCCCAATCTGGTAACCATCAGTTCATTTTCTGTATTTATAGGTCTGATTCTGCTTTTTGTTTATTCCTCTGTTTTGGATTTTTTAGACTCCACTTGTGAATGAAATGATACATTGTTTGTTGTTCTCAGTCTGACTTAGTTCAGGTAATACTCTCTAGGTGTATCTGTGTTGACACAAGCAGCAAATCTCCTTTTTCTAGCTGAGTAATATTCTTTGTACATACACATAACCCTCTTTATCGCTGCGTCTGTGGGCAGACGCTTGGGTGCTTCCGTCTCTTGGCTGTTGTAAGTCATGTTGCAGATGGGGGTGGTGCATGTATCTTTTCAGATTAGTGTTTCTCTTTTTTAGGGTGTAATACGCAATAGTGGAGTTACTGGATCCTATATGATACCACCAACTTGCATTCCCACCAACAGGGCAGGAGGTTTCCTTTTTCTCCACATCCTCCCCAACACTTGTTGTCTGTTGCGTTGTTGATTCCAGCCATTCTGGCAGCTGTAAGGTGATGTCTCACTGGGGTTTTGATTTGCATTTGATGGTGAATGATGGTGATCATTCTTTCATGTGTCTGTTGACCACCTGGGTGTCCTCTTTGGAAAAAGTCCATTCAGGTCCCCTGCCCATTTTTTTTTATTAATTAATTTATTTTCAGAAAAACAGTATTCATTACTTTTTCACTACACCCAGTGCTCCATGCAAGCCGTGCCCTCTATAATACCCACCACCTGGTACCCCAACCTCCCACCTCACGCCACTTCAAACCCCTCAGATTGTTTTTCAGAGTCCAGAGTCTCTCATGATTCACCTCCCCTTCCAATTTACCCCAACTCCCTTCTCCTCTCTAACACCCCTTGTCCTCCATGCTATTTGTTATGCTCCACAAATAAGTGAAACCATATGATAATTGACTCTGCTTGACTTATTTCACTCAGCATAATCTCTTCCAGTCCCGTCCATGTTGCTACTAAAGTTGGGTATTCATCCTTTCTGATGGAGGCATCATACTCCATAGTGTATATGGACCACATCTTCCTTATTCATTCGTCCATTGAAGGGCATCTTGGTTCTTTCCACAGTTTGGCGACCGTGGCCATTGCTGCTATAAACATTGGGGCACAGATGGCCCTTCTTTTCACAACATCTGTATCTTTGGGATAAATACCCAGTAGTGCAATTGCAGGGTCATAGGGAAGTTCTATTTTTAATTTCTTGAGGGATCTCCACACTGTTCTCCAAAGAGGCTGCACCAACTTGCATTCCCACCAACAGTGTAAGAGGGTTCCCCTTTCTCCACATCCCCTCCAACACATGTTGTTTCCTGTTTTGTTAATTTGGGCCATTCTAACTGGTGTAAGGTGATATCTCAATGTGGTTTTAATTTGAATCTCCCTGAGGGTTAGTGATGATGAACATTTTTTCATGTGTCTGATAGCCATTTGTATGTCTTGATTGGAGAAGTGTCTGTTCATATCTTCTGCCCATTGTTTGATATGTTTGCCTGTTTCATGTGTGTTGAGTTTGAGGAGTTCATTATAGATCCTGGATATCAACCTTTTGTCTGTACTGTCATTTGCAAATATCTTCTCCCATTCCGTGGGTTGCCTCTTTGTTTTCTTGACCCCTGCCCATTTTTAATCAGATTATTTTAGTGTTCAGTTGTATTAATCCTTTGTGTATGTTGAATATTAACCCCTTCTTGGATATGGCATTTGCAAATACATTTTCCCATTCAGTAGATCACCTTTTTGTTTTGTTGATGGTTTCCCTTCACTGTATGAAAGCTTTTTATTTTGATGTAGTGCCAATAATTTATTTTTGCTTTTATTTCCCTTGACCTGGAAGTACTATCTAGGAAAATGTTCCTGTGGCTGATGTCAGAGAAGTTACTGCTGTGCCCTCTTCCAGGATTTTAATGATTTCAGATCTCACCTTTAGGCCTTTAATCCTTTTTGAGTTTATTTTTGTGTGTGGTGCCAGAAAGTGGTCCAGTTTCATTCTTCTGCATGTGGCTGACCAGTTTTCCCAACAACATTTGTTGAAAAGACTGTCTTTTTCCCACTGCATATTCCTGCCTCTGTTGTGGTAGATGAATTGACTATATAATTAAGGTTTTATTTCTGGGTTTTCTAGTTTGTTTCAGTGATCTGTGTGTCCGTTTTTGTGTCAGTACGTACTGTTTCAATGACTACAACTTTGTAGTATATCTTGTAACCTGGGCTTGTGATCCCTCCGGCTTTGTTGTTTTTTCTCAAGATTGCTGTGGCTATTTGGGGCATTCTGTGGTTCCAAAAAATTTTAGGGTTCTAGTTCTGTGAAAAATGCTGTTGATATTTTCATAGGGATTCCATCGAATCTGTAGATTGCTTTGGATGGTATGGACTTTTTACCAGTATTCTTCCATGAGCAGAGAGTATGCTCCCATTGTTCACGTCCTCTCCCGTTCCCTTCGTCGGCATTTACAGCCCTCAGAGCACAGGTCTTTCACCCCTTTGGTTAAGTTTATTCTTAGGGATTTCATTATTTTTGGTGTGTTGACAATGGAATTGCCTTAATTTCTCTTTCTGCTACTTGGTCATTTGTGTTTAGAAACACTGCTAATTTCTATTAATTTTTGTATCCTGCCACTTTACTGAATTCATTTATTCTAGTAGTCTTTTGATGGAGTCTTATGGCTTTCTGTGTATAGTATCATATCATCTGCAAATAGTGGCAGTTTAACTTCTTCTTTACCAACATGAATGCTTGATTTCTTTTTCTTGTCTGATTGCTGTGGCTGGGACGTCCATTGTGTTGAATAAAGTGGTGAGAGTGGACATCTTTGTGTTGTTCCTGATCTTAGAGGAAGAGCTTTCAGTTTTTAACCAGAGAATATGATCTTAGCTTTGGGTTTGTCATAGGTGGCTTATATTATGTTGAGATATGTTCCCTCTCAACCCATTTTGTTGGGAGTTTTCTTTCTGTATCATCTGAGATATGATATGATATATCATGTTCACTGATTTGCAAACATTGAGCCATCCTAGCATCTCTGGAATAAAACTCACTTGATCATGGTGAATCAGCTGTTTAATGTATTTTTGAATGGGGCCTACTAATATTTTGCTTTTCATCTATGTTCATCAGGAATATTGGCCTGTAGTTCTCTTTTTTTGTGGCATCTTTATCTGGTTTTGGTATCAGCATAAGACTAGCCTCATAGAATATACTTGGAAGCTTTCCTTCCTCTTTTTTATATTTTGGGAAAGTTTGAGGAGAGTAGTTATTGACTCTTCTTAAAGTATTTAGTAAAATTCACCTGTGAATTTATCTGGTTGGATTTTTATTTTGGGGGAAAGTTTTTAAAATAACAATTCAATTTCATTAGTAGTAATTAATCTATTCAAATTGTTTGTTTCTTTTCTGATTTAGTTTTGGAAGATTATATGTTTCTAGGAGCCTATCCATTTCTTCCTAGATTGTCCTGTTTGCTGGCATATAACTTTTCATGTTATTGTTATAATTCTTTGTATCTCTATGGTGTCAGGTCGCTTTCACTTCTGATAGCATTAATATGGGATCTTTCTCTTTTTTTGATGAGTCTGAGGGTTTATCAGTTTTGTTTATCTTTTCATAAACCATTTCTTGGCTTTATTTTCTTTCCATTTTTTAGCCTCTTTGTCATTTATTTCTGCTCTGATCTTTATTGTGTCCTTCCTTCTCATCTTGGGCTTTGTTCTTTTTTGTTGTTGTTCCTTTCATTGTTAGGTTGTCTGAGCTTTTTCTTGGGGTAGTAAGGCCCATCTCACTATATATTTCCCTCTTAGGCCTCCTTTTGCTATGTCCCAAAGATTTTGGACAACTGTGCTTTTATTTTCATTTGTCTGTGTTTTGTTTTTTAGCTTTGATTCCATGATTGACCCATTGGTTGTTTAGTGGCATGTTGTTTAGCCTCCACATGTTTGTTTCTTTTCCAGTTTTTTTCTTGTGATTGATGTCTCGTTTCATACCATGTGGTTAGAAAAGATACATGATACGATTTCAGTCTTCTTTAATTTATTGAAGCTTGCTTGGTGGACTAACATGTGACCTATTCTGGAGAATATCCCATGTGCACTTGAAAAGCATGTTTTTAACTGGAACTTTACATATACATCTGTTATGTACATCTGGTCTAATGTGTCATTTAAAGACACAGCTACTTTATTGATTCTGTTTGATCATAGCTATTGATATAAGTTGGGATGTTAAAGTCACCTCTTGTTAAAGTATTACCATCAGTTTCTTCCTTTGTCAGTTCATTATTTGCTTTATGTATTTAGGTGCTCCAATGTTTCGGTGCATAGATATTTACAATTGTTTTATCTGCTTGTTTGACCCCATTATCATTACATAACACCCTTCTTTGTCTCATTACTGTCTTTGTTTAAAACAAGTCTGTTTTGTCTGATACCAGCATTGCTACCCTGGCTTTTTTCCACTTCCGTTTGTATAGCATATGTTTTCCATCCCTTCACTTTCAGTCTGTATGTATCTTTAGTCTCTTATAGGCAGCATATAGATGGGTCTTAGTTTTTTTCTATCTTCATTCTCCCCACCCCATGTCTTTTCATTGGAATATTTAGGCCATTTATATTTAAAGTAATTATTGGTAGATATGTATTTATTGCCATTTTGTTCATTGTTTTCTGGTTGTTTACGTAGTTCTTCTCTGTTCCTTTCTTCTCTTGATCTCTTTGTGATCAATGAGTTTCTGTCATTTTTGGCTTTCTTTCTCTTTTTTTTTTTTTCCAATTTATTTATTTTCAGAAAAACAGTATTCATTATTTTTTCACCACACCCAGTGCTCCATTCATGCTGTGCCTTCTATAATACCCACCACCTGGTACCCCAACCTCCCACCCCCCCCGCCACTTCAAACCCCTCAGATTGTTTTTCAAAGTCCATAGTCTCTCATGGTTCACCTCCCCTTCCAATTTACCCAAAAGCACATACCCTCCCCAATGTCCATAACCCTACCTCCCTTCTTCCAACCCCCTCCCCCCAAAACCCACAGTTTGTTTCGTGGGTTTGTCTCCCTCCCTATCCCATCTTGTTTCATGAATTCTTCTCCTACCCACTTAAGCCCCCATGTTGCTTTCTTTCTCTTTATTTTGTGCATCTATTTTAGGTCTTGGGTTTGCCATTACCATGAGGTTTCATATATAGCATCCTAAGTATATAGCAGCGTATATTAAGTTGATGGTCATTTGATGAACAGTCTTAATGAGGAAATTTGCATTTCCAAGCGTCTGTGAGTTCTGTGAGATTTTCAAATACATATTTGCATTGCAATTAAAATCTTTAAACATCTCATCATTTATAAAGGTAAAATGTTTCTTAAAATTGGGAGTCACAACTGGGAAATGTTTTCATACAAGGAGTTCGAGTTACTATTTCTCAAACTAGAGTTTTCTTGAGTGAGAATCCTTTGAAAAGAAATGGATCCTAAAATTCTCGGGCCTGAGACTCCAGTCTAAGCCACGGACTTAAATTCCAAATGGAGCAAACTTGAGGCCTCAGTAGGCATGCTGCTGCAGGTGCAGAGAGGGACATCTGCACGGAGAAGTAAGGCCTAGTTCTGGGAAGAGGGAGCTAAAGATTTGGGACCAGAGAAGAGGAGAGAGACTCCAGAGCATTAACGACTGCATTGTATTCGTGGTTGGCAGAATGAGGCCACTCAGAGTCCTTGTCTGACCTTGGAGATT
Organism: Neogale vison; assembly: GCF_020171115.1. Lineage (NCBI taxonomy): Eukaryota > Metazoa > Chordata > Mammalia > Carnivora > Mustelidae > Neogale > Neogale vison. Next base: position 237,512,856 of record NC_058092.1, read on the forward strand.
GGGTGACCCTGCCTGGGGCAGCAGAGAGAGAATATGTTGTCCCTTCTGCTCCCACCAGCTAGATTTCCAGGGGGCCTCCTGTCTCTTTGTCCCCCTCCGCTCTTCTCAGGCTCTCAGGGTGGAGGCATTTAGGGATCAGGTCTAGGCTCAGTGCTCCAAAGTGCTGCCCCCTGGCTCCCGGGTTCGCATGCAGGGCCTCTCCCCTTGTCCCGGCTGTCAGAACACCTGTAAATAAATGCTGCTTTGTTTTTACTGGAAAACTCTGTGACACCCCCCTTCTCTCTTCCCCTGGGAGGACTGTGAACCGGGTCCAGGCGTGGAGCTTACGGTCCACAGACCCGCCTGCCTGCAAGTGCGACAGCCTCCCAGAGGGCTGTATTGATTTTTTAAGAGGAAGAAAAAGGCATATAAAATTGGACTTTCCAATCTTCTTTGAGTAGAAATTGGTGCTTCCAAAGGGAATTTTAATTGGCCGGCTTTGCAGCTAAAATGTTTTCTACCCCTTTCTCTTCTTCATCGTACCTCTGTTTATCCTTTTAGACTTCACCCCACCCCATTTACTTTTACTTCCTGCTCTTGAGCATAATTGGGTCCTTTACTGGTGGACTTCTAATTAAAAGATCCTGGGGTGGTGCTAAGTTTGAGCACCCTGGAAGGAAGGCAGAGGGTGCTGGGGGTGGGCAGCCAGCTCGCAGAAGGAAGGGGGGCGGGAAATGACATCTGTGCTCGCTGTTCAGAGTAATCATCCTTCAAATTGAAAATCTGGGTTTCCAGTGCCAGTGACAGTACTTGTTGAAGAAGTACAAATGTTTTCTGCTTCTTGTAATCTACTTCTTGCAAATATTAGTACTCTGGAAAAAAGATTTATTTTAATAATGTGAGTTTTGGGGTTTTTTTTCTGTAGTTAACATTGTTTTATTACCCTATATCCTTGCCAGAAAGTGCATTTTAAGAGTTTCAATTCAAAATTAAATATGACCTCAGTGTTTTAAAATACAATTACATTAACTGTCCATTTAATAGTTGCTTAAGATTTTTTTGGCCACTAATGTGTAGTCAGTATACTTGTCTGATATTAAATACAGGGTTTTCAGCCATGCTCGCCAGCTAACGTGTTCCAGCTGCAACAATAAATAGGAGCAAAGGTTTTCTGAGAAAGTGAGCTACAGAAAGTTGTTCGCAGATGAAACTGCCATGTTCTCATGTATCCTCAGCTATGCTTTCCTTTAAAAACTCCACTGTGTTTGATAATAGGGAACGATCTATTATTTATTTAGAACTGTACAAACCAATTTAAAAGACAGGTAATTTAGTGGTAGTATTATTTATTAATGAGCCCAGTACACAAGTTAATGGGACCAAACCCGGTGGAGGTCAGCCCTCCTAGAACGTGTGCCTTTTGGAGAGAAAAGAAGTAGGGTCTTCAGAACATTCGTCATTATTTTAACATTTAAATTAAGACATGCTCCCTTGCTAAGATGCAAAATAATTTTTTCTTTATTTTTAAGATTTTTTATTTATTTATTTGATGGAGAGAGACAGCGAGAGGGGGGAACACAAGCAGGGGGAGTGGGAGAGGGAGGAGCAGGCCTCCCACTGAGCAGAGAACACTGGATCATGACCCGAGCCGAAGGCAGACGCTTAACAACTGACCCACCGAGGTGCCCCTAATATTTTTTTTCTAAATTGCCTCGCAACAAAGTAGTCTTGAAGCTGTCTGGAGATGAGTTTTGTTGACCGTTCTAAGGCTGGGCCTGTGTTAGTCCTGTTAGTAGCAAAGGTGTGAGAGCCTCGAGAAGGGGCGTGGCTTCCCAGGCTCAGGCACACTGTGCTGTCCCTGTCATGGGCTTTGCATCTGGGATGCTCAGTCCGCACAGTCCAGAATTCGCAGTCACTGCGGGAGGGGCGTGTGTGTGCCTGCTTCCTGGGAGCGGGCTTCCTTCTCCTGTATTTTCCCCCGGAAGTGATCACAAGGTAGTGACCGCAGAGTCTGCTGTGCCCTCCGCGTGGCCAGGGATGGGGGGCGGGGGGTCCTCCCCCCTAGGACCTCGTCCCTCTTTCTGTGATGATCTAATGGCCACCTCTTGGAAGACTGGAAAACCTAATGCAGAGATGAGGGGCCGTGTAAATGGCCTTCATAGAACATGTCTGTGGTTCCTGGAGTTCCACCTTCATCCGTGGTCAGAGATTGAACGTGGAGCTAAGTGTGCTGTTTAACTTCATTTTTCCTGTGTTTCATCTCATTATGCAGTTGATCGCCTTGTATCAGGAGTGGGGAATGGGGCCACCATGAAGGGAACTCACCGAGTTGTGTGTCTTCAAATCTGAAACACTTCCAGGTTTTGACTGTAGGGTCCTGTCAGAGTAGGCAAGATCGGAAGTGATGGCCGGTCCCCGAGCTTTAACAAAGCCTGTTACCCAGCAGTCGGCTACAAAATCGGGAAAGGCAGAGGAATGTAGCTTTCACTATTTACAAAATCTTGGTGGGTTTTTCTTCCCCCCTGGGGAGTGGTTTTCAGCAAATTATTCATTGGAAAAATGAAATCTGAAATGCAGGTGTTTCTCGGTGCGTGAGCTCTGGTGTCCGTGGTGACGTCACCTCGTCGTCTGTGCATTCGCTCAGCGGGCAGGCACTGAGCACCAGCAATGTGTCAGATAGGACTGCGGGGCCGAGGGACAGAGCTAGGGTCAGCACGCCACAATGCGTGGCCCTTCCTTCAGATGCCTGGAACAGCCTTCATGGGACGCACACCCGTCTGACTTCCTCGTACCACCTGCGCTGACATCTGCCCTAGGAAAAAGCCTGGCCTACTCGTTTGCCAAGCCATGTAGAGCAATAAATCCTGTGTTTTTTCTCATTCTGAGCCTGGTGTCCATAGGGCCGAGTGTGGGGAAGATGATGGGCCAGGATACTCTAAGGCCGAGCCTTCTTACCTGTAAAGAGGAACGTTGTACCGTGTGCTCATCAAGGCATTTAAATGTAAACGTGGCCTTCCTATAAGGGTATAGACCAATAATGCCCAGTGGGCCGCTCCCTACAAACCTGAGACCCTCTAGTATGGGTACCTCATCTCTCTTCTTGGAAGTGTCTGGAATATAAAAGAACTAGAATTGACACTCAGATTCCCATTGTCTTTGAATTGATGGGCAGTGGGCCTTGGGTGTACACATCTTACGGATTAGTGAAAACTTTACAGAAGTTATGTAAATGTCAGAGAATAGATACAAACGCTATACAGGATATATGCTACGTAAGGTACACGCTGTCGAGAATGGAGCGTGTAAACACAGGGGCTTTGTATGATAAGGAGGAACTGTTTCCTTTTCAGAGAGGATCAAGAACGCTGGGTTCACGGAGGTGATCCGGATAGTAAGGGCTTTGGACTCATTCTAATTCAAATCCTAGTTGCATCCCTTATGCCTTGGTTAAGTTATTGTCACATAACTTCTGGACTCTGTTTCATCTTCTGGAACATAGAGATATTATCTCCCTCGGGTTATGGGGAGGAATAAATACAGAACACTTTCTTAATTAACTATCTGGCACATGTTAGGCACTCAGTAAATAGCTGCTGTGAAGTCTTATGCACGTATTTACCTTGTCTTGTTTCCCTATAGTTGACTGTCACCTTTATTCAGTGGACACCCCCCCTTTCCAGAATGCCATATTGTGTAATGAACGTCTGACACTGAGACATTTTCTCGACAGGGACTTCTGTAGTCAGTTGCCTTGACTATGGCTGACCTTGAATGTGTTATTGAGAGAGTCGGGATATTAAATTGCATGTAAGAAAGCCAGTCATCTCTTACCCATCTTGACTGTGGCCCTGAGATTTTCCCGTTCTCAGGCTACTTTCTTTTCCTCCTTAACACCTGTTTGTTTTAGGGAGCAAAGGCCCTCTCACTGATGTTCCATTTTTCCTCTATGTCCCTAAAATCGTATATCCCAGAGCAAGCCCTTGTTGGAAACCTGTCTTTTTCCTTAGGTGTCCTTTCAAAAATTTAATGGCACGGAGCAATTAGTAGTGTGTAATGACTCTGTGCACTATCATTCTGTCATTTGGGCACAGACATCGATTTTCCTTATCTTGGCATGTGAAGGAAGGAGTCTGATTCCTGTCTGTCTCTCCTCAGCCTGCAGTGGCACACACCCTCAGCAGAGCAGAGCAAGGCCACACAGAGTCTTTGAGGCCTTGGAAGGGACAGCTGTAGCGAGAGTGCAGATTGGCCCGGCAGAGAGAGACTGGACCACAGAAGATGCTTAGAGCAGGAGGATGCTGCCCCGGGCCACACGAGTTAAGGAGTCAGCCTGAAAGACGTTGAGGTTGACCAGATGCCCCATTCTGAAATCTGAATGTGAAGATGAAGCTTCTGTAATTTTTGTCCATAAGCCAATTCATGTATGTCCCCTCTTTTCTGGGAGGGAAGAGACTGACTGAATGATGCACAGTTACCTAACCCCAAAGATCCTTTGGGTGGGAGGGAGTACCTATATGGTAATACCAATAATTTGATGAGACTGGTGGAAATGACTCTTTAAAAATTATATTTTTACAGATTTTTTTCACCAGATGAACTAAATTTATTCTTCTTGACAGGCTTGTAATCTACTTAAGTAACAATTTCATTAGGATTTTTCTATTCCTCTTTCATGTTTGCAATTTCTTTTTAAACTATTCCGTTGTCAATGGGTAAGTATTTTATTTATAAGAAGCTAAATGAAGCTGGGAAAGAGCAGTCCACCTCTCGCGTGTGAAATGCCGGACGGCTGCTCCACTCCCTGCTTCCGTGGTGAAAAGCAAACGCAACACAGACATAGGCTATTTGAACTCTTTATTTGCCACGTTTACAATATTAATAACAGCGTTTCTAGAAGTTGTCACATCAAGTAAAAGATCTTCATTCCAGGCTGTCTTTGGGGGCCAAATTGAGACTGGATGCATGCATTTAATAAATTGTAGTCTCAAGTAGTCATTTTTGTAAATAATTAGTTTCAGTGAAAGAATAAGTTAGCATATTGTATGCATCTAATGTTGCAAATGTACATACAGCAAACTTTGCTATTAATCAACAGTCAAGCACTGCAAGTGGGGTCTCATACATAATGAATTGTGCTTAAGCCTCATGGGCTTCTTGATAGAAAAATAAAAGAAAACACAAGTGTAGTAAGCTTTTGAATAAAATTTAACTAGATTGCTCTGCATCCTGTAATTGTTTTGGAATCATTAGGGACCTGATAATTCATCTATAGTTTTGGGGTGTTTTTATCTTCATCTGTCAGATAGTAGAGATTTTAATGATATGTTAAAATGTTGATAAAATACAGTTTTCCTTTTAACAATTTGAACATTTAGGGGAGAAAGGAAGTAGGCTTTTTTAAGGCATTCCAGTCTGCCAAGTGTACTATTTAAATTGTTTTTAAAATGTTTTATTGCTTATGTATTTAAGGATCATTTTCAAAAGGAAAAAGAAGTGTGTAGTTCTTACGACATGTACCTTGTATTGAAGAGTTGAAAATTTACATAAAATTTTCTGGGTTTGGAGGGTTTAAATAGTACCATAAATTCCTCTATGGTCTTGTTTAGGTTCTGACATTAATTTGAGCCCCAAATTTTGAGAGCTTAGATTGCTCATTAAAAACTGATACCCGATTTAAGCAGCATACCTGTGACCACCCAGAAAGTGAGTTGAATTTTACTGCCTCTTCCTTCTCCTATTGTTGGCCTTGGGACGTAGACCATTGGTGGCCTATGATCGGATCATGAATGTAGAATTCATTTTGGGGGTCTGTGGGGGGCGATGGGAGGTGTCAAGGCAAGGAGCAGGCCGTGCGTCCGTTTTGTCCTGACCCACACTGCGAGAGCCGAGCACAGGTGTGCAGAGCACCTGCCAGCTCCCGCCAGTCCCCCTGCAGGGACGGCCAGCAGCGCGCCTGCCCCCTGGAGCCGTCCTCAGGACTTCCACGTGCGGCGGGCGCGGCCTCCCTTCGCTACTGGTTGTCCTCCGTCGAAGGGTGGCAAAGTCTGCTTCGTAGAGACCGACCTGTGAAAACATTCACCAGGACCCCAGGCGTGAACGTCGGTCCATCCACCCGGGTGTCAGGAGCCACGGCGGCTCTTGGCTCCCTGCCAGTGGACACGCGCAGGAGTCGCGTGCGCCGTCTGTAGTGTCCGCTTCAGCGTGTTGCCGGGACGTCGTGTCCACGTCCTCCCTTCTCCTCCGTCGGCTGCTGGCGCTCCCAGGGCGTGGGGCAAACCGCGCACGGACCTCCGAATCGTCAGGACGGAGCCAGATGTGTGGTCCGCTGCCCGCCGTCACCACGAGCCGCACAAGGCCCCCGTCCTGTGGCCGGACGAGCCCGTCGGGAGCCTCTGCTCTCCGTCTCCCGCGCGGTTCTGCTGTCGGAGGCCGGCGTTTCTGAGTCCCTGCATCAGCACTTTGATTTTCGCCCTTCCCCTCTTTCCCCAGGTTAGAAGGTCCGATGACTGCAGGGACCCCGCCGCACCCGCGTGGTGGTGCCACCGACAGCTGCGGGCCGGCAGGCTGTGTCGCGGAGCTGTCGCTGCAGGTGTGCGCTCACCCGGCGTCCTGCGGCAGCCCTCATGGCAGAGGGCGTCAGGGGCGCGTGGGGCCGGCCGAGGGCCCGAGTGGAAGGCGGCCGCACCTCCTCGTGCTACAGATGCTGCGTCCACGCTCTCGTGGATAAGCCGCGGACGGAACGGGTCCTCGACAGCGGCTTGTGTGGAGTCAAGCCACAACATTCAGTTGGAATATAGAGTTTAAAGTCTTTATTCAGCCCCACTGTTAAAAAAAAAAAAGATCTCTTTTGATCATAGGTTGCATAATTTATTTCTTGTCTTCCATCCCACCACTGGAAAAAAGAAAAAAGCAAACTTGAGCAAGGAGGTGTAATGAAAGGAGGACGAACCCATCAGACACAAACCCAGGAGACTCCGCCAGAGACCTGTTGAGTCAGACGTAACTGCGCATACCGGTGATACAGAGCCGCAGTAGCCACGCATTTCAGAGTCCCTTCTGTTGCAGTTGTGACGTTTTACCGAACACGTGCTCTTCCTGATGCTCTGGGGTCCGGAGCCCACCCTCCGTCCTAGAGCCAGAGAAGGGGTGGAGCGCTTCTGTAGCTCAGCTCGGGGACTCTTCTCCTCGTAAGGGTGTCTGGGATTCTGTATGTGGCCAAGGCCCCGCACTCTTGCTTCCAGCACAGGCTCTACCCCACTCTCCGTGGGTTTTCCCGCAGATTCATCTCCCAGCCTTGCTAAAGGACACAGCTTGGGTCAGCGCACTGCCAGATTCCACGCGAACAGCAAGGAATACGGGTCTTTGGAACTCTTTGCCGAGGTTGAAGTTCTTTGCGTGGGCAAGCCTCTAGCATCACCAGTGCATGTTCCCAAACTACAACACTCGGTTTTATCCTGGGAAGACAAATACTAGAAAAGCACTGGGGTCAAAGAGAGGTTTTTGAATGTCTGCCCCCCGGGTGTAGCTAATGCTGCTAATCAGATGTGAGTAGCTTAGAACTTTGGGCCTGTTTTCTTACATCAAATGGGATTTAAGCCAAGTACATGACATTTTAATGTCTTTGGGAAGTAGAATTCATTCAGAAATGAAGATTTAGTGGTTCTTTACTAGCAGTGAAGTCTTGAGGCGCCCCCAAACCTGAATGCCCAGATCTCCTACCAAACTGATTGAGTTTTAAAGTTTTGAACAAATTTGCAGTGTGGAAAGACCCTGGAGGACGTGGGGTCGGGAATGTTCTTCCATTTTTTTCTCATGTCAAGCCAGTCCCTGACACTGTTGCAGACCTCGGGCGCTGCCTTCTGGGGTCCTGGCCAGCCGGGCTCTCTTTGCCCCAGGGCTCCTGGTTCTGCAGCGGCCGCTAGCCTAAGCCCAGTGCGTGCGACCTCTGTGTGCAGCGGATGGATGGCTCGGAACCCTGTCTGGGAGGCCATTCTGTTTACACTTGGTCCCCTCCCCTTGCCTGCCTGCTGCCACCAGTGTGGTGCTGCCCCTGCCCCCTCACTTTCTAGCTGAAATCCACGTCCTGAGACACAGGCTGCTTTGCAGGGAGGAGGGACAGCCTTCCTGGGAACGCCGTGAGCGATGGGCTCCCCCTCCACCTTCATAGGTGAGGCATCCCTGCGTCATTAACACATCTTTAAAGGTTCTGGAGCACTTCCTCACCCTCCTGCATCCTGATTTGGGCTGAAGGACAAACCTGACCTCTGAGCCAGCTCGCCGGGCCATTCTCTCTCCGAGCCCCGGCAGGGAAGGGGTCATGACTGCAGGAGAACTTCATTAGGGCCTTTGGTTCGCGCCTGTGTTCCAGAGCCTTCCCCTGACGGCCACTGTTTGGGGATCGCCAAGAGCTGCATGCTTCTTGAGGAAACCCTTACACCAAACCACGTACGATTCCGCGTCCGCTCCGTTACAGTGTGCTCGGTGTGCTGCCCTGTCCTCTGTGGAAAAGCTCAACAAAGCCAGATGCTTTGGTCAGCCACTCGCCAGCCCTCTCGTGCCAGGAGGGAGGAGGTGGTGCCCAGTGTCCCAGAGTCGGCCGGGTGACTCTTATTGAGGACGAGTGTCGTCTGGGAGAAGGCCTCGGGCTGGCTGACTCTCACATGTCCCTTTCTGCATGGTCCCGGCTGACGGCGGGACAGGGCCTGCTCTTTGCCCGTGCGGGCTGGCTGTCCAGCTCCCACGCCTGCTGCTGGCCCACGGGCAGGGGTGTGCGACTCCACGGTGGCTGAGGGGCAGCTCCCAGGAAGGGCTGGGGTGTGGGAGTTACGGGAGCGTGGACCACGGAGCCCGTAACCACTGGGGCCTCAGGGCCGGTGGGCAGGGGGCCCGCAGAGCCTCCTCTGTAATCAGGGCGACCATGGGCAGGGCTGCACCGTCACACCGCAGCTCGCACAGGGCCATGCGAAGCGAGGCTGGAGGAGAGGGCAGGGCAGGGAATAAATTTCGTTTTATTGTAGAAATGGAAATCTGTGTCATGGCTTTAAAAATCTGGTTTTATGTGTGTGTTTAATGCCATTCATTTTAAATGTAGTATCATAAATCCTTGCTTCAGAAGCAAAGCTGTTTAATTACATTTCACCCATGAATAGTTACCTAATGCCAACAGAGAAAGAGTTAGAAGGGAGACCTACAGAGTAAATCAGAGGTTGAGATCTTTAGCACAAGCATAAAAAATCAATTTAAGATGAATTTTACTACTATAAAAATTCTTCAAATATCCTTTTAAGAGTGGGAAATGCTAGTAGGGACACAGCTCCCATTCTGGTCCCTTAGCCACGAGGACACAGCGACCAGCCTGGTCAGTGCCTTTGATGCCCAGACGCCCCTGTGCCATTCCGGGGCCTCTGAGCAAAGAGGTGTACGTCTTGGAGCACAGTGGGTCGCTAGTGGGTGCTGAAGGCCCCGTCCCATGGCCTAAGGTGCCCCATCTCCCGTGGCGTCTGTCCCCTGGCCAAGGGAAGCACAGTCACCGTTGGTGAAATGGGTGAGCATAGCCCAAAAGCTCTGAGACCTTCTGGCCTGTTGAGGGAGGCGCCAGGCGCACGGGGCCAGCATGGGTGCTCAAGGCAGGAGAGGGACGGGGTCTCCCATAGGCTGAGGGTGGGGACGTCGGCCCCTTAGCTCTGTTCATCTCCCATTTGGGCAGGTGCCACTCACAGCTTGCTGTGTGCTTGTGGCTGAGACCTTTGTGGACAAACTGCCAACACACACCGGGTGGCATTGGCCTTGCTTTGTGTGAAGGGAGCCCTGGCTTTCCCTAGAACACCAGCCCCCCCTCTCTCCACCCCCAGGAGTGGGATGGCAAGACATGCGCCAGCCCTCCCCATCTTTATTCTCCTTTGTCATCAGTGCACGTCTGTTCAGAACGGAAGGAGCAGGATGGGAACAGAGTGTCTAGAATTTCTCTCTGAAGTCCAGTGACATTCAGGCCAGGCACGGAAGTCCAAGTCCTTCCCCAACCAGATGTCCTGATGGAGAGAGAAATCGGGGCGGGAGCAATGTCTCGGCTCCGCTGGCCCCGCAGTGCTGGGCAGGGAGCACGTCCTGTGGAGGCCCTCTGTTGATGTGGGGTCCAGGCCAACCACGGGCCTGTCCTCGTGGGTCTCCACGAGGATCTCCCACAGAGATCTCACGAAGATGGCATCCGGGCTGAGGCCTCGGCCTGCTCTGTCGGGTCGGGAGTCGGCAGGACGGCCAGCCCGCGTCTGTTGTCCTTCTTGGCCGGATCATTCCAGAAGACTCGTTTCTTTGACTTTCCCTGTCCCGTTCCTTCCCCACCCTGTCCACATGCAAGTGCTTAGACGCTCTCCCCAGTCCCCTTTCTGTTCTACTGTAGAAAAACAGTGGAAAGGGCATTTCTGTACATGTCATCCAAGGAAGCTGATTTCTGGCGAGATCCAGGACGTCCGTGGAGACTCTCATTTCCACAGGGCGCCGTGCCTGAGAGACGAGCAGTGCTGCGTGGGGCCACATCCGTGAGACCTGCGTCCGCGCCTTCTGCGGTTCCCTGCGGCGCACAGCGGGAAGTGCTCGGGCTCCCGGGTCTGCGGCAACCTGCGCGTGCTTGCGGCCTTCCGGCAAGGTGCAGTCGGGCCCGCGCTCCTGCAGCCGCCATCCCCCATGTCCTCCCTGTGCTGGGCCGCGTGGCCAAGCCAGTGGTGGCCTCTCCACTCAGACCCTCCTCAGGGTGGTAGGTACGAGACGAAACAGGCAGCCGTAGACCGGTGCCCACGCACGCGTCCTTAACCCCCAGAGTGAGGCTTGGAGGGCCAGGAAGAGCCGCGTGCAGCTCCCCTCCCCCGGAAGCTTCGGGATCTGAGATGCTGGAGAGACTCTGCCCTCCAGGGCCCGAAAGCCTAGGAAGACTGCCAGCTGTCCAGGGACCTGGAAGGGAAGGAAGGAATGTCAGCTGAAGGGGTCAGACTTGGTGCCAGTGCTTTTGTGGGTGTGGGGTTCCAGGAAATCGGAATAAACATTGGATCCATCATAAAACTGTAGGGCTCGGAAGCAGGGATGTTTTCTCGTTCCAGCAGCGGGGTCCCGGAGACTCGGCTCCTGCCGAAGGTGAGTCAGCTCTGGGAGAGGCAGCCGCCAGCCCCCACAGGGGCGGGAGTTGCCCCCGCGGGCGAGGAGCAGACGAAGCGACTCCACAGTATGTGGTTTAACCGGAAGGTGACAGAAGGAGGAAGTGACCGTAAGGAATGAACGCGGGAATTTGGGGAAGAAAGAAGAAAAGCCAGAAGCCGAGCAGCATGACTGGCGTTAGCCTCGCGGGAGGACTGCACGCGCGTCCCACGCTCTGGGGCGAGACTCCGCGGGTGGGGAGCAGACCGCGAGGAAGTCCCCGGGTCGCGGCCCAAAGCAGGACAAAGCCCCGAACGCGCTGTTGTGTTGAAACTCAGTGGGAGGCGCGGGTGGTCCCAGGCGGGGTAACTCCTTCGGTAGTATTTCTGGAAGAAGGTTTGATAAGACGCGATTTTACAGACAAGGGATAGACGCATGCGCCCGGCCGTACGACGGGGCAGCCACGCTCCCACCGGGCCAGCGTCTCGCGTGTCATCCCGGCTGTGTCACATCCTGCTTCACGGGGTGACTGCAGACGCTCAGAGCCCCAGACGGCAGAGCCCGTGTCCCCGCACGTTCCTCCCGGAATCGCCTCTTGTTTCCAAAGAGGGCTTGTGTTTCTTAGAGCCAAAGGGGGAAACGCGGCGGGAAGGCCCCCCACCCCTCCTGCGGGCACCTGCCCACCACTGAGCAGCAGTGGGCGCCCCTCCCCGAAACTGCTACAGACGCCCACGCACGTGGGCAAAGCAGGCGTTCATTTGCTTCCCACCTGTGTGGACTCGGAGCCTGAGGTTTATGACCCTCCTCTTACCACTTTTGCAGGCCTGCGGAGGCCCCCGCGCTTCCTGAGCTGCTTGGCCGTCCGGAGGAAATGACGGAGCCCCTGGTGCAGTGCGCGGCCTGGCTGGACGCCTATTTCCATGAGCCCGCGGCCCTCCCACGCCTCCCCTTGCCTGCGATTCACCATCCCATTCTCCAGCGAGGTCAGTAACGCCGCCACCTCCCAGGGTTTCGCTCAGGGAGCTTGACGAATGAACTACCGCTCACGTCACAGCCCGTTTTATCGACTCTCCTGACTTGGTATTTTTACATCATCTAAACAGAGACAGCGTGTGTCCGCGCTGTAAGGACAGGAGTTCACGATCTCCACCCATTCCAAATGCTTGTGTTGGCTTTGGCACGTGGTCACATAATTCTTGGCAAAGGCAGTAAAAATGATGCATGCAGATCGACTCTTGACTCTTGTTGGCTGAAAGGTTTAAATAGAAACACATCTGAATAGCAGTGAATTTTTCAATAAGCTTATTGTTAACTTAAACTGTCTGCTTGCCAACAGCACAGAAAATGAGGCTTGTACATGGACAATTAGCCACTTCCATAAACTCGGCCGGTGACATCTCATCAGAGTGGGTAGTGGCATTGTGTCATCTCAGAGAAGTTTGCAATCTAATTTCTCAAACTTGCCGTAGTTACTGTGGGCTTAAAGCACGGACTGAGAACTTACTGCCTAAATGTAGCACGTTTAAGGCACATGGTCTGTGATCACCAAAAAGCATTTTCCTAGATGCTTCTTTCTGAGTTCCTGTTTGGACCTGAATTATGGCAACTGAGGTTATTCTACACATATACCAGAGGTCCATTTTGCGTAGTGGCTTTTTATGCTCATTTTAAAATAAATGCATGTGTACGCGTACACAAATATGTCTAGATGTACGAACACACATAGTCAAAGGAAAAAACTACCCTGAGGTTCTAGATAAGGTAAATCTAGGGCGCCTGGGCAGCTCAGTCGGTTTGAGCGTCATACTCCTGGTTTCGGCTCAACTCGTGACCTCAGAGGCTGCAGGGGACACGGTGTGACCTCCATGTGCTGAGCAGGCTGGGAACTCAGATGTGGTTTTGCTTCTGAAGTAGGGGCTTGGGAACCCTGGTGCTCCGAACTATGCCGTCCACTCTCGTTCATCACTTGGAGAGTACCGCTGTGCCACTAGGAGCAAGGAGGTTGCCTGACCAGAGGCTCCTGGGTGGCTCAGTCCATTGAGCGTCTGCCTTCAGCTCAGGTCATGATCCCTGGGTCCTGGGATCAAATCCCACATCGGATTCCTTGGTCAGCAGGGAGTCGGCTTCTCTCCCCATGCACCCCGCTTGTGCTCATGTGTTCTCTCTCTCTCTCTGTCAAAAGTAAAGAATGAAAGAAGGAATTGTCTGACTGGCTTTCCTCTCTTAAAGTCTGTTGACTAGTGAGCAGAAATTTAAGGTTTTAAAATTTTCAGGATGGAAAAATTAGAAAACCAAGGCAGGAAGTATCTATCATCAAAGGTAGAGGTGGGGAAAGTGAGCTTATAAAATCCTGAGGTCCTGTTCTTGGTGTTTGAAGAGGGCGGAGCTGGCCACACTGACCCTGCCTCCCTGGCACTGGGCCGAGCCAGCCCACCTCCTCGTCCAACCCCCATGGGCAGTATGGGTGACCAGAACGAGCTGGAAACAGCTGCTGGGGTAAGGATGGAGGCCATCCAGCCCCAGCCAGAAGCTCTTCCCTGTTGGACAAGCCCCACAGTGCTGGCAGGTGCTTCCAACCGAGGCCAGGTCCCTCTAGCCGGGTTTAGGGGAGACGTCCTCCAGCACCCTCCTCGGGACAGGGTCCCCTGGGCCAGCCCCACCCCCCTGACGGGTTGCCGCGAGCCGGGGTTTCCCACGCCTTACCATTTCCAAGCCAGGTTTTTCTAATTTAGCTCAATCGCTGACTCCCAGGCAGGGACCAGGTGTGGGGATTTTACGGTTTAAGAAGGGAGGGGGTGGACAGTTATGATAGAATTGCTAACACGAACCCCCAGATGTGGTAACACCCTTTTCTATCCAGTGTCGCTGGCTTGGCTCTGTTTCCACTTGGTATCTTATAGCACTAGGGGAGTCATGGTAAGCGGACAAGTCCCATACCAGGAAAATCCTCTGACAACCTCCGAGACCTCCAGAAACTGGTCATTAACGTAGAGAAAGAAACCGTCACAGGCTTGGAGGCGTGACTACATGCTAATGTGGAATAAATGTTTTGTTTTGTTTTTTTAACAAATTCTGTTTTCCATGCATCTTAATCTTGGGGCACGTTGAATCTGCTTCTGCGTATCACGTTTTCATCAGTCTCCCCTCTGAGATTTAGACCAGGTCTGCTGCTTTTAGCTTGTTCTAAAAACGTAATCCCGTCAGAGCCCCAGCGCCGGAACCTGCTCGTCCTCAGGAGCCGGCCCTTGCCCTGGGGGTCCCCGGGGGCCAGGCCCCTACTGCATTCCCTCTTGGGCCCCTCTTGTCTGTGGGCAAGACCGCTTCACGGTGCGATGGGCACCCGTTCAGCACTGGTTCATCTTTTAAGGCTGGTCACACATGTGTGTGGACGTAAGCAATACACAGTTAAAGTTTTTGTCAGGTTAGTTAGAACTTAATACTGGAGATTTCACGTAGTTCAGCTTCTTATCTTGGAAAATTTCCCAAGTGTGATTAGTAACACGTTAATTGCCCAGGTTCTCCTGCCAAGGAGCATGAGGCCGGCCCTTCACGACCAGAAGTCCGCAGGTGTGTGCCGCCGCTGCCGCCGGGTCCTCCGAGGGGTGAGGGCGGCGTCTGCTGCTCAGGAAAGCACCAGCAACCGGGTGGGGAGTAAGACGTGTTTAATCTTCTTGTGAGACTGTTCTGAGTAGAGGGCGTTCCTAAGAAAAAACCGCTGTGTGTTGTATTTGCAGTTTGGGGGTTACCTTGTGCCCATCTGCTTGTTAAAGCGCCAGCAGGACCATCTGCCGCCGGCCTCTGATGGAGAGCCAGCCGTCTCGGGCACAAAGAAGCATTTTAGGGAGGGCAGGGGCTCCCCCATCGAGCCCTCGCGGAGGTCAGCACTGTTTTGAATTCATTTTCCTCCAAGAAATAGTTACTGAATGAAGCCATTGGTCTTGAAATCTAAATGTTTCTTTTATAATGAGATACCGTTTGAAGTTCTTTCCTGTTAATGTGTTCTAACTCCGCCGTTTACTTCTCAAAAGTAACGTCGCTCCATTTGTATATGTAAGCATCTTCGTGTAGCCTTCGTAGTCCGGGGCAGAGCAGGTGAAAAGGTGGAAGTAGACTTTGCCAGAGGCAGGATTTCCCAGCGCTGAGGAGAGGCAGACTTGAGGCAAACTGAGACCCCTCTCGGATTCAAGGTGTGCACACGCTGTCCTCCCCTTCCCAGCTCCTCTGCCCATCGCGGCGCTCAGAGCAGGGAGCCTCGGCCTCTCCGCTTGCTCTCCGGGCTAGAGTGGGGGCTTCCTCCACGGCTGGCACCCCAGGAGGCGCGGTGTGAGCCCTGCAGTGTGCGAGGTGGTGTGAGCCCGGCGGCGTGGACGGTGGTGCGGAAGGTGGGTGGTGGGTGCTGATGGTGGGGGGGGCTGGACGGCGGTGGACCCCCGTGGCGGTGTGAACGGCGGGTAGTGGGACGGCGGGCGGTGGGCGCCTGCGGTGGCGGACCCCAGCTGCTCCTTCCGGTGTCTTCTCACAGATGATCGTTTTCAGCAGATGAGTTCTGAGTTTTCTTTTCAAAGTGACTGCAATGTTCCCTTTTAAATGAAATATTTAACACTTTAATAATTCCTTCGTCACAGCTATTAGCTTGTAGCTATGAAATCCAGCCGCATGACGGTAGTAAGATCCGCATTTGCCAGCCCTGCCAGCGAGTAGCGTCTTGTAGCTTCTGTTCCGAGGCCTCAGAAAGGATTCTCGTGCTTGTGTAAGTCCGTTGAACAGCCTCTCTGCAAAGGGTCTCTCCTGCAAGCCCTTCCAGAGAGTTCCTGGAAAGGCCCTTCCAGGGTGAGCAAAGGTCCACACTGTGTCCCGGAGGACGGTCCCCCGGGCCGTGCGCTTCCAGGGGGCTGAGTGAATGCTGGGAGGCGGCGGGACCCCAAGGACATGAACAGCATCATCACACCCTCCGGCCCTCACCCGAGACGCTGTAAAATCAGAAATGCCTCCTGGAGAGGCTCATCACGCCATCTCGCCCGGGGCCCCCAGCCCCACAGCCTTCACGGGGCACAGCCCTCCTGCCCTCCGCTGCCGCTCACCCCGGGCCGCCATCTCCCCAGGAAGGGAGGCCCCAAGCCCTCTTCCTGTCGGGGTGCTGTGGCTGCCGGGGCGCCGCTCACGGACGCTGGGGTCAGTCCTGCACACGGCCTGAGCCTGTCTGCAGTGCGGGCCGCGGCAGAGGCGGGACCTTTGTCTCAGCCTCCCTCATGCCCACAGCAGCAGGCGGCTTCGTGCGTTCGTGAGGTTTGACCTGATGCTCTTCCCTGGACTTGGATAAAGTCTGATGCGCAGAGAGGCAGCAGGAACGGACGCTGGCGGTTCCGCGTCCGCTGGTGGCTCTCACGGTTCTCCCGTACTGTAAATGAGGCCTTATTAAAATCGTCAGCCTTCCCGTGATACTACCTAGTTTGTAAACCTTCCGATGCCCATTTATTGATTAGAACAAGCAACAACACTGCACTTAAATGAAGCAGGAAATAAAGAGCTGGTGAAAATGTACTTTCAACCCTAGAGCGGCCACACTGCCTTTTGGGGGCAGCCCATGTGGAAATCTGGCCCAAGGCCCGCTGATGCCAACACTGGGGAAGGTGCCGATCAGCGGAAAGGGGAGGAGGCCTGAGGGTCAAGGTGCCAGGAAGACGGTCGGTCAGGAGTCCGAAATCAGGAGCAGCCCCAGCTCTGAGTCCCGCTGTGCCGTGCGTGTGGTCTCAGGCCCCCGGGGTGGGGGTCGAGGGTAATTAAGAACAAAGGCGGTTGCAAAGCCTGAATGCAAATGGTGTGCAGGGTGTGGAGTGAGTCCTAGAGGGGACCGCAGCGGTGAGCGAGTACCTTCCTCATCAGGGACATCTGGCTCCCTGCTTTCAGGGCCTGAGTAACTGTCTCCAGGAAGCCCTCCTGGAGGCACCAGAAGGCCTTTTCAGAGCCTTAGGGAGGGAGCAGCGCATCTCTAGCAGCCCCTTCTGTCCGGCCTGAGACCTCGCGCTCCCAGGGCCGGCATCTGTTGCACGTCCCTCTCCAGGGGGACAGAAGCACCCCTTTGTGGGCTGCCCAGCCCGGTCTGCGTTCAGGTATGTGCCTCGCTTCCCGCTCCCCGGTGCGATAACAGTGTTAGGTCGCCAGAAGTCCTCATCGCGGTGAGGGTTTCTCTGAGTCAGGGGCCCCCAGGCTGAGCAGAAGGGAGCCCCAGAGCCCCTGAGGGGTGGTGGCTCTGTGGGCCCGGTGGCCGCTGCCCTCCTAGGTAATCTGGCTCCGTCCAGGGGCGTGTGGCCAAGCCCAATCAGAGGCCATCTGACCACTTCACCCTCCGCTCTTTGGCTCAACCGATCAGCTGCATTTTGGCGTTTTGGTGAAGATCATGGGCTGAAGAGCCTGGGGTTCAGGCGGTGTCTGAGTTCACTGTTTCCTATTTCCTGCCTGGCCGCCGTCCCTGGTGTTGGTTTATTCTTTGTACTGTGCGACCACATCTGGGACGAGGAGTTTTAGCTTCAGCTCTGATTCGCTTAAGCCGACAGCTTTGTCAAGTTGTTCTGCGAACCTGTGCACCTGGGCGCTCTAGACAGTGTGTCCATATTATACTGTAGTTTCTGTACGTCTCACCCTCCCCAGGACACATCCAAAATCCTGAGAGAGGTAGTATATATACGTGACCAAACAGTTTATATGTGTTGTGTATCACACATGCAAGTGTATGTCTGTGTTACATGTGTGTGCCCCGTTCTGAGAACTAGTGCTCTAAAGGAATTTACTGAAACAGATCAGACTCTTATGAGAGTTTCTGCAGTGTGCTTCAGTCTATCCAAGTTTGACATTCCTAATTTAATAATGATTTTTGTTTGAGACCCATAGTTGCCTTTTTAAGAAGTATTTTTGCTGTTGTAATTAACAACTTTTAAAAGTTTTAGGTCATGTATCCATAGAGCTACCTGATGTAGAGATCTAGCCAAGGGAGAAGGTGGGAGGGCCAGTATGTTACTCACCTTTTTGATTTGGGAAGTGTGAGCAAGACTGGCCACACGTCACTGTCGGTATCCTGAGGTTACGGACTCACATCAGGATGAGCCCACCCCACTCCTCATTGTCTAAAGAGTGTTGCCAGGTGCCGGCCCTTGGCTAGGATATCCCATGATCGTGTTCGCAAAGCTAACCAGAACCTTTAGGAGGTATCCAATTTGGCCCAAAATGTGGTTTCTCTTTGAAATACTTGGGTGAGTGAAGCTCTACATTCTTGGGGGGACCCCTGAACAATGGAAGCAGTCAGTGGGAAGGAAGATACGGCTTCAGGTCCTGGATCCCAAGCTGATACTCTGCACACCTAATGGAGATCCCGCCCTGGAAGAGGTTAAATATTCAGGTAACCCACAGGGTCACTTACACCTACCCTTGAGTTGGTAGTACGTGCCTCCTCCCACAGAGGAGAATTGAGTCTGTCGATTGGTACCAGCTCCTGAGGTGCTCGCGTGGCTAAGCAGGACCACCACCTGCTGGACCCCAAGAGCAGGCACGGCGTTCTGTGCCCAGACCCATCTGACGATTCAGTCATCCCCACTGGCTCCTAGGAAGTCTCATTCAGTGAAAGTTTCGTCCCAGATCTGGGGAGGTGATAAGATCCCATGTCCCCTGAGGTTTCCATAATTCAGACAATCAATCCGTCAATCAATACATATGTACATACATACATACTCAAGAAGGCCTTAACTCAAGGCCACGGTGGTCACAGTGTGACGTAAACGAGCTTAAGAGGTAGTCTGAATGTCAGCTACTTTCAGACCTTGTATTGGACAGGACAGCGTCTCTACTACAAGTAAATAATATTGATAGTTGAAATTGTCACAAGTGCTGCCTTTATGGGGAAATATTTGCATGAAAGTGTGGTGTTCCATCTGGCATGGTAATTACAGCCAACCAGTGGAAGTTCCTATTTCGGAGAAGTCCCCCAGTCATGTTCACACATTTAGGTGCGTCACCCACAGTTGTCCTCACGATGGATGGGTGAGGAGAGGCTGTGCCTCAGAGCAGCCCAGCGTCCGATTTCCGCCTACCGAGAAAAGTGAATCACATTGTCTGTTTCCTGAACTTTTCATTTGAAATGCACTTTGAAAAAATGGAATCTTCTATCAGATCTGTATTTTAAAGTGAAAAAAAAAAAATAGACTCTTCACTTAAATGTGCTTTTTTTTTATCCCCACTGTAGGCGTTAGATTAACGCGGGTTGCTTTCAAAGAGAATGTTTAAATATTTTTGTTGTCATAAAATGTTGTATATTCACCCTTTATAGTCAATGTTAATGCATTTTTAAATGCATTTTATACCATCCTAGAAATAATAAATAGAGTTCTCTCTACCACCTGGGTTTATAGAAAAATTATCCTTTAATAAAAAATATGCATATCACTGGACTGTAAGTTAATACATCGAACACATCAGCATTAGAAAATTGATGGCAGTAATGCCGTGAAACTGTGTGCAGGAGCCAAAAGTGTAGCCATTGTTACTTAATGTAAATTTCCTCATCACATACTTGGTTTACCTGCGTCCCTTATGTTCAGGCTGACTTGGAATAGCAGCTTTCCAAGACTGCGTTCTTCTTTAAAGGTTGTGTTTCTGTGTTGGAGTGGAAAAATCCCACCTCTTCCAGAGGCCATTGGTGTGGCTCTGGGACACATGATGGCTGTCACCAGGACAGAGCAGACCGCCTAGGGCTCAGCGCGCCAGGCATCATGTCCTGCCAGTGCCAGGCCGTACAGTGCTTCTGAAGACTGACGTAGGGAAGGCAGGTCTTAAGCCTAAAGTACATCACTCCATTATGAGCTCTCATCAGGAGAAACCAGGCTTGTCCCGCCCCACCGATAGTAAGGTAAATGCTGATTGTGTTTGGAAAGTCGTGTCTCTGGCGAGTCCTGCCCGTGCCCACCCTGCCCCCAGCATAAAGAGCTACAGTGTCTCCGTTACTATGGCAACTACTTTTTGGTTTCGTGAGTACTGCTGGTGATCGTCACACAAAACACAATGTGTAAAGGACCCATCCCTAGACATGTGTGTGTGTGCGGGCCATCTGTGTTTTCTGAACCCGTGTTCCTTCCTCAGCGGGCTTGTGGTGGGCCTTCCCTTGGACGGTCAGAGACCCAGAGACCGAGCTCCGGAAGCACAGGGCTCATGGCTCGGCCAAGACCTACTTTTCCGAGCAAATTCGCATCTCTTCCTCTTCTTGGAATCAAATATGCAAGAACCAAATAAGTGGCACATCCCCCCCTTTTTTTCCTCGAGAATTGGGCCTTTGATGTTCAAGAGCAGCCAGTATTAAAGGCCGTCCCGAGCTGGCCGTGGCCGCCGCGCCTGTTTATGGCCGATGTAAACCAGCGCAAATCGCACCGAGGATGATGGCATCATTAGTTTGTGAATCGCATCCTTGAAAATAACTGTGGAGGAGCCAAATCGGTTTAAAGGAAGATAACGGAATGGTTTAAGCTGCTTAGGTTGAATGCCAATTATGTTTTAATATTCAACTGAGCATATTTTACTAAGAAAAAAGGCCGCGTTGACGCATGCATAACTCATTGGCCGCGTCGGCCAGCTGTGCCACTCCACTCCGCGAATCACTTTGTGCATTTTAGTGGTATGGTAATTTAGTGGAGAACTACCTGAGTGATGGCATTTTCAATGAGCAGGTAATCTACAGAGAATTTTTATATGGTTATGAGTTCTGTGCTTCAGCCTGGCAACACAAAAATACATCAAGACCAATTACGGTATCAACTTTCAGCGCGGTACCCTCGCCACGCAAGTGCATGTATTTCTGCCCCAGGCATTTCAAATTGCATCTAATTTGAAATCTTTGGGGTTTTAATTAAATTTCAGAATATATGGAATTCTTCATTAGTACCTGCTCTGAATAGCAGATGATCCTTCTCTCGGTCTCGTTAAAGAAGTAGGCTGTGGTAAATAGCGTGTTCGGGAACTGATCATTTGTGGGGCCTGGGTATTGGAACAGAAATAGTAAAATGCAAAATAATATCAAAAAGATTATTAGTCCAGGGAGAGTCTCTTGATTTGTATTTTAATGGAATTTTACATTTCTCTTAATGATTTGCAAATTGTCCTCTGATTATAAGATGCATTAAGCTTTTCATTTTAATGGCAAAGACACAGCCATTAGCAGAATTTTTTTTTCTGTCTTCTTTTTAGAGTGCTTCCCTGCAGCAGATAAATATTGAAACCATTAACACCTTTTGATGTTCCCTACAGCCTGCATCTCAGACCCAGGCGCGGCTCCCACGGTCGCTGGGTGTTAACACCTGACTGGGGGCCCTGCCTCTTCACCGGCCGTGTTTTCTTTTCTAGCACACGGGATCCGTTTTTAAAATTTCAGTGGCTGGTCTTGTTTATTTGTGTAAAAGCTAATGCATTTAAATATTATTAATGGCCCAATTTGTATTAATAAAAGCTGTTCTCCTCAGTGTGAAGGTTGCTGGTGCTCGCGGCTCCTGCCCCACGCTGGTCTGTGGGGCTGGAGTGAGGGAGGGCTGAGCGGCGGGCACGGGGAGTGCAGTAGGCAAGTCTCGCCTCACTTGCTTCTGGGGAATCCTGCGCGCAGGAGAGAGACGCGTGGAATTTGCCGTGCCTGCCGGCTGACCCAAGCTGACCACAGCTCGACCCCATTCGCAGGCCGCTTGCCTCTGGTTTGGCCTCTGAGATAATGTCTTAAAATTTAGGCCAAGACGTCTCGTCCCTAGAAAGTGAATGCCATTGCCGTGACCGGAGCTCTAGGCAGAAATGCCTGTTGTCCCCATGCCCAGCTGTGCTCGGGCAGCTTGTTACTCTGACCCGGGACACGGAGGGATGAGGGCACAGCACTGATCTGGGCGAAAGCGTGTTTCCTCAGGGCTCTAGGGAAGTCGGCAGCCCCATGCGAGAAACCCGGGCCGCCTCCCGGTGGAGCCAGGTGAGACCTGTGCCCCTTTGGCCCTCTGACGTCCAGGGCAGATTGTCACTCCAGGCCGGGAGAGCTGATCTGCAGGGTGTGTCCGTCTCATCTGCGGACCTTGGCCCGGCCCAGGTCTATGAGGATGTGAGGGGTGAAGCCGTAGTCTTGTGCGTGACTCTTGTCAACCTCTCCTGGTTCGGGGGACCGAGGGGGTCCTCAGGGAGGCGTCCAGATGCTGGTCCCGGCATCACGCTGGTGCCGTCACTGTGTGCGGCCACATGTCAGGGACGCCCGGTGCCAAGCTGGGCCTGCGTGGAGCCTGGGACTTCTGCTGGGGATGTGGGAGCCAGCACTGTCCCTGGCGGGCACACCGAGAAAACGTCTGCACCCTTTGTCCTCGCCTGGGCTGTGGGACCGTGTCCCAGAGGCCAGGCGGCCTACGCAGCAGAAACCTATCCTCTCACAACTCTGGAGCTGGAAGTCCAGGGTCCTCCCGAGCTGCGCTCCTGCCCTTCACATGCTGCCGCTCTCGGGATAAATTCCCCTGGGGTCTCTGTGTGTCTTCCTTTCCCTGTTATAGGGACACCAGCATCGGATAGCGCAGGTCCTCCCTAATGGCCTCCGGGCCATCACCTCTGTAAAGGCCTTTCTTGAAATAGTCGCTTTCTCAGGGCCTCCCGGCTGTTGGGACTTCAGCTTGACATTTTGGAGGACACAGTTCCACCAGTAACAGCCTTCCGGAGCCCTGGTTCCCCATCTGTAAGGAGGGGGCACTTGCAGTGACATGTAAAGCTGTCCCGGGGGTGACACAGGACCACCAAAGACCCTGCACCAGCACACCTGCCGCCTGCACCACAGATGGCGCGTGTCCTCCAGAGCCTGGAGACCCTCGGGGCGCCTCCAAGACCTCCGGCGCTGCCCTGGTGTCCGGGCCAACCGAAGGCTTAGGCCCTCGTTCTGCAGTGCTCGTCTTGGTGTCCCGCAACTTCCCGAGGACGCTGGCCGTGCCCAGTGAGTACAGGACGTGCGGCATGTGTCCCCAAGGCGGGTCACGCGGAACCACAGTAGAGGGCTGGCGTGTCCGGAGAACGTGCACAGCAGAGCCGGAGAGGAGGAGAGGGCGCTTCCACCCGCCCCGGCTCTGGCGGAGACGAGCCTGCCGTCTCGCTCGCCCTGGATCTCCACTGCCGATACCTGTCCGCCCGCTCGCTCCAGCCCGGAGACGGTGTTCTGCTTCTTAGGTGGGGGCCCTCGTCCTCTGGTGAGACACCTTGGGGTGCAGTTCTGGTTTAGCACTGGGGTGTCTGCTCCCGGTGTGGCGCTGTGGGACACGGGTCCGGTGGCTTCGGTCGCTGGGGCAGGCCTTGTGCAGGGTTAGCTGGCGTCGTTTGTCGCGCTGTGAGCACACGTGGTGTCTGTTCCGCCAGCCGTGGCTTGGGGCCCCGTCGCCAGCGCGGCTGTTCGCTCTGCAGAGAGAGAGTGAGGGGATGTCGGCCAGTGGGCCAGCCCGGCCTCCACAGTGGGACGAGTGCAGAAGGATGTGTCTTGCATTTCTTAGCTAATTCCTGGCAGGCTGGTGTTCTTGTTACTTTCGTCTTACAAGGAGAAGCTAAAAAAAATACCTGTAATTATCTTGAATGTTCTGTTCCTTGGCAGTAAATGAGGCCTCTGGAGGCAAGCACGAGCCTTCCGCAGAGGTGCCGCCTGAAGTCGGGGTGTCGTCTCACTGGCTCTGCCTTTGGGCCGTGGTCCCGGATTCCCCAGCCCTGGGCCGTGCTGACTCACTCACCTTCCTGCAAGCCCGAGGCCCCCGTAGCCCTGGCTGGGCCTGCGGTCTCCACACTGTCCAGACCCGTTTTGCAGAAGCACCCATGAAAGCTTCACGAAGGAAGGTGCGCTCCCTGTCTATAGACCAGGCCCTGGAGCGCACCTTCCCGGGCCTGCCTTTTCTCCCTATACAGCACACAGCCATGTTTGTCGACGGAGCTGGTTTCGGCTTGCAGGGGTGCAGGGTGGAGGAGATCCAGAAACATGGAAGCTTACGTTGAAAATCAGGGGGGACACCTCCCCAGGCCTGGGACCAAGTGCAGAGGTCTTAACAGGTCCTGAGTCCTGAGGCGGCAGTTTCTCCCCGGGGGGCTGTTGCAGAGCCCACCCCCAAGCCACCTGCGCCCCAAGGCCAGGGACCTTCTGTGAGGCCTTTCTTGTGGCCTCAAGGGGAGCAATACCAGGCCCATCATCCCGCCCTGGGCGCTGCATGGGCGCCCCTTCTGAGACAGCTCCAGGGTGCCTGGAGAGCCTTGTGAGACCCTTGACCTTCTATGCCCTTAGAAGCAAAACTTCACACTCTGAGTTTCCGTCGGAGAGTGGAGCTCTGTGTGCTCTTACAGCGTGCGGGACGGTTCTTGGGGAGCTGCTTACAGCTCATCGGTCTTCCTGACAGACCAGGCTGTTTCTCCCTCTCCTGCCAGACACCTGCTGCACCCAGCCAAGGGTGTCCTTGCCCGCCCTGCCGCCTCCACACCCTGCCAGGGGAAACCAGCAAAACAGCCCCCCACACACACCATGCTGTTCCCTCGTCCCTGTGCTTGCCGCTGTCCTGCGCAGAGAATTCCCGGGGCTCTGGGACGGCTGAGCACAAACAGGGTTAGGGAAGACAGAAGCAGACCTACATTCAACTCTAGACGAACCTAATTAGGTCAGTTGTTAAAACCTCAGTTGTACCGGCTGTTAGGATGTCTCACCAGCAAGACTGCATGACCTACAAGCTGGGGAAACCGTAAACAAACCAGAGTGGGCTTCTTTCGGGCAGGACTCTTCCGGCCCTTCAGTGGGGCGCATATGGGGTCCTGGTCACAAGCTCTGTAGTTACGAACTTCCTGAGCTTCGCCAAGTACGGAACCTTCTCCCACAGCTCCTCTCCTGGTTAGCGTGTGTGGGACGCGGATATTCCCCACAGTGCCTTCTGGGGAGCCCTGGCCTATGGAAGCACCCTAAAAATGACTTAGACCTCCCAGCCTGACCTCTTGACACATGGGTAGATTCCAGGAAATTTCCAGCTTTGTAGAGAACCCCTGGGAGGCATTCTAGACCAGGCAGCCCTCCTCTCCCTGGACCGAGTGTGTTCTGGCCCTTCTTTCCAAAGAGCAGGGGGAAGGAGGTGTGCAGGAGTCAGGATTCCCCCTTCCCCCAACTATGCCCTGGACATAGTTGTTAAATGTCCTTTGATTAGTTATTCCATTTTATACCCTGGGTCAGAGGTCGTAGAAATTTAGTGCAATATATTTACTGAATTTCTTTCCTGGATTTGGAAAAAAAAAAAAAAAAAAAAGGTTACGCTCTTCAAAGGAAAGATCAATAGGGAGGGAAAGATGATCCTGAGTGGTGAGGGCTGGGGACTCGGGGCCTGCCGTGGTGGGCGGGGAGCAGGTGCCACCCACTGACAGAGCCCTAGGCCTGACGGGGACTGGAGTTCAGGTCACCAGTTGTTTGACAGGTGCCCTTTGAGCAATATGCAAAGCGCTCTTCTAGGCTCTGGGAATTTAGTAAAGAAAAAAACAAAATTCTGGGCCTTAGGGAGCTTCTGTGCCAGTGAGAAATCTGTGTATAGGATCTGTACCCCTAGACTGTCAGGGTGTGACCTGAGTGCCTTGGAGGAAGGGCAGCCGGGCTGATGGGATGAAGAGGGTGGGGCTTGGGGCGGGGATCCCTAAGGCTCCTTTGAGAAGTAGGAGCACAGGAGGAGGAGACACTGTGTGGAACTCAGAGGCTTAGGGATTTCTTCCTCTGAAATGTCAAGAGGAGCAAGAAAACCTTGTAAATAAATACCTTTCGAATCACTTTTTATCAGATGACAAGAGGTGCAATTTCAAGGACCTCCTTCATTGTTGAGCACATTGAAGGCAAGTTGATCTTTTATGATTCTTATGAAATATTTGCTTCAGATAAAAGAAAATTCATAAGGGATTTGTGAGGTATAAATAATAAAGGGAAGTTTCATGATGCCCCACCCAGGTTAAAAAATGGAGCATCAGGCACCTGGGTGGCTCAGTGGGTTGGGCCTCTGCCTTCGGCTTACTTAGGTCATGATCCCGGGGTCCTGGGATTGAGCCCCACGTCGGGCTCTCTGCTCAGCCTGCTTCCCCCTCTCTCTCTGACTGCCTCTCTGCCTACCTGTGATCTCTCTCTGTGTCAAATAAATAAATAAAATCTTAAAAAAAAAATGCAACACCGCCAGCACTGGCGAGTTCCGTGTGTGCCCTCCCTGCCCATGCCTGCCTGGCCCTCCCTGCTGCTCCGTGCTCTGTCGCATGTGTGAATGGAGTAATACTGATCTCTCCCTGTGACCTACTTGTTCAGTCAACATTTCTGTGAGGTTCCTCTGTTTTTGAATTCTATAGAGATGTTCACAAATAACCACCATACAACATCGCATCTTGTGAATGTGCAATAACGTGTTTCCTACCCTGTGTCCATACAAGTGTGGATTCTCATCAGTCTCTGATACTCCAGTGCAGTGTTTCAGTGTTAAGGCAGAGTTTGTAGGCAGAGTACTGGGGAAGAGGGTGCCATGCAGAGAGAGAGTTCCAGAACTCTGCCTGGTGTCCCTGTGAGTTTGTGGCAGATACTAGGATGCATGCATGCGAAGCCATAGGAGACCAGGCAGCAACTAGTGGGAGCTGAAGATGAGCAATTCCCAGAGGAACCAACATCACTAGAAATGAGAATTTTTTTTCTTTAAAAGATAATTAACTCTTCACAGTAAAATGGATAATGAATTTTGGAGGTTATAATATATGTAGAACTAAAATAATAGCACAAAAAGTAGGACTGGGGAAATAACAATATACTGCTCTAAGGTTCGTTATGTTGTTAGGAGCAAGTATAATATTTTTTTTAATTTATTCATTAGTCAGAGAGAGAGGGTGAACACATAAGCAGGTGGAGCAGCAGAGGGAGAGGGAGAAGCAGGACCCCATGGAGCAGGGAGCCGGATGAGGGACTTGATGCCAGGACCCAGACCATGATTCAAGCTGAAGGCAGATGCTCAACCGACTGAGCCACCCAGGTGTCCCAGGAGCAAGTATAATATTACTTGAGGCCAGATTATGATGAGTCAAAGATGAATATTATAAATCCGAGAATGCCACTCAGAAAATCAATATAAGCCAATAGATCATTCATATGCTAATAGAAAAGGCAAAGTAGAATATTGATTTTTAAGAATAACCTGAAAGGAAAAAGAGGGGGAGAACAGAGGATAGGACAAACAGCACCTTGATAGATTTAAACACAACCATATTGATAATTACATTAAGTGTAAATGGTCTTAAGAGTCAAATAAAAGGCATAGATTGACAGACCAGATTGGAGGAGGAGAAAGCCAGGAACCCCTCAACTATATTTTTCTCCAATACACACATAATAAAAAGGTACAGACCCCTGTACTAAAAGGTAAGTAAAATGAAGGCACATGTATCAGAAGGAGTAACTACAGTTGTCTTCATTTTCAGGTTACGTAGTTATTTAAATAGAATATGGTATAGGACTTTGAAAATAACTGTTAAAAAGTAACAAGTGAATTTAATAAGGTTGAAGATATAATTTTAATGTCTAAAGAAAAATTAGTGTCAAAAGTATATTTATTAAAGGGCTAACTTTAATGAAAGATATGTAAGACCTGTCCACTGAACAATATAAAACATGGCTGAAAGATATTTAAGAGGACCTAAATACATATCTCTTGATCATAGGAAAAGCCATTATTGCCAAGATGTCAGTTTTTCATCGACTACTTTTTATGTTACGTTCACTCAGGCTTTGAGATTCCCAGCTGATTCTGAAGTTATATGGAAATGCAAAGGACCTAGAATATCTAAAATAACTTCGAAAACAGAAGTCCTAGGGCTAGCATTACCTGATTTCAAGACTTACTAATCTTTTGTAATCAAGACACTGTGGTACTGGCGTGAAAATCAAAAGTTAGAGAAGAAAATTATTATATAAATATAGATCTCTATTCTGTCTTCAAGGAAGACTCCCAGTAGATCAATGAGAAGAGTAAAGTCTTTTCAACAAATAATGCCTGGTGGCACCTGGGTGGCTCAGTGGGTTAAGCATCGGCTCAGGTCATGATCCCAGGGTCCTGGGATCGAGCCCCACATTGGGCTCCGTGCTCCATGGAAAGCCTGCATCTCCCTCTCCCACTCCCTCCCCCTGCTTGTTTTTCCTCTCTTGCCATATCTTTCTCTGTCAGATAAATAAATATAATCTTTAAAAAATAAAAAAAAGAAATAGTGCCTGAACAACTCGATAACATCTGGGAAAAAAATTTCACCTTGACCTCTCACTCATACCATATGTAAAAAATTAATTTGATGTGTATCTGTGCCTAAATGGAAAACTTGGACTCTAAGGCTTTGAGAAGAAATTCTGGAGGATACCGTCATGATTTTAATAGACAGATATTTTGTGTACCACAGAAAGATAAGGCTATGAACATACAAATAAATTTTATCAAAAGTAAAAGACATCATTTAGAAAATAAATAGGAAAGCCCCAGAGTAAAATGAAATATTTGCAACACATATGCCTGACAAAGGATTTGTACACAGGACATGTGAAGACTCCTGTGACTCCATAATAAAAAGTCCAATAAGTAACTGGGAAAAAGACTTAGCCTCTTCAAAAAGGAATATGTATGAGTTGATCCATACATATTCCTGAAAACATGCTCATCATGAAATTAAAGACCCATTACTATTGGTGTCAGCACCCAAAAAATGAAATATTGAGGCCTAAATGTAACCAAGTATGTAGTAGGTATATAGGAGGAAAACTGGAGTCGAGGATATAGAGAGGAATCCATGTTCATGGATAGGAAGGGTTTATGTCATCAAAATGTCAGTTCTTACCAACTTGATCTAAAGATTCAACACAATTGCAGTCAAAATTCCAGGATGCCGTTTTATGTATGTGTATCAGCGAACAGATTGTGAAGTTTATACAGAGACCCAGAATCGCCAGTAGCGCAGTACTGAAGGGAAACAAGATCAGCTGACGGACACAAGCGGACTTCAAGACTTACTAAAAAGCTACAATAGTCAAGAGATTGTGGTGGTGAAACAATTAACAGACCAGAAGTACAAAGGGCCCAGAAAGAAACTCCTGTACTACAGCCAACGGGTTGTCAGCAAAGACACACCGGCAGTCCCATGGAAAAGAAGATATCTTTTCAGCAGACGGTGCTGGCATAACAGGACGTCTGCATGCAAAGAAATGAATATAGACAGACTTTCCAGCCTTCACAAAATTTTAACTCAAAATGGATCACAGGCCTAAATGTGAAAGATAAACCATAAAACTCCTAGAAGACAGGTGAAAACGTAGATGACCTTGGAGATGGTGATGACCTTTTAGATGAAATGCCGAAGGCACGATCCATGAAAGAAATGAATGGTAAGTCGGCTCCCTTACAATTAAAAACTGATGCTCTGTGAAAGTCCATAACTAGAGAATAAGACAAGCCGCAGACTGGGAGAAAGTCTTTGCCAAAGACTCGTGTAAAGGACTGTTCTCTAAAATCTACAAAGAACCCTTAACACTCAGCAAGAAAATGAACAAGCCAATTAAAGAACATGAGGCAAAGGTATGAAGAGACACCTGACCGATGAAGATACACAGGTAACAAGTATTCCGCTACCATCCCCCGGTATCAGGGAAGTGCAAATTAACAGCGAGATGCCGCTACACATGTCCTGGAAAGGCCAGCACCCAGAACGCCCACGACAGCACAGGCTGGGGAGCGCCTGGAGCCACAGGAACGCTCATTGCTGGGGGGGTGGGTGCAGAATGGTGCAGCCGCTTGGGAAGATAGTTGGGCAGCCTCTTAAATGAGACCTGCTCTTGCCCTCCCTGCTCCCTCGGATCTGCCCATGTGAGCGGAGAACTCCTGCACACGTCGGTAGAGCAGCTTTATTTATAATGGAGAAAGATGTGGAGGGAACCAGGTTGACCTTCGGTAGGAGAACGGACGTCTGTGAGTCACCAGCGTGTTTCACAGGCTCCTCCACCACCCCATGGGATGGGCCGGCCATCTCCGCCTCCTGGGCACGGGGGTGAGTAGGGGGAGACCCACACCCAGGTCTTCGGGTTCTGACGCCGGATTCTGCTAAGCCGGCAAGCCGTGTGGGGGCTTTGCCGGCGAGTTTCCATTCTGCAGTGACAATGGTCCTGTCTAGACAGCTTCCCTTTGTGACTAGAAGACATCACAGAATCGGTGTCCACATGGGCCCGGCGCGCACACAACCTGGCGTGCAGAGGCGCTCTGTGGCACTTCCGGGAAGGGCTGTCTTGGGGCCGGCACAACAGGCCCACTGTGCGGGTAAACATGGAAACACACTTAGGGAAAGGGGGAGGACGGGCACAAGGGTTCTTCACGTCTAGGAATGCTGGCTGGCATGCACCTGCGTGAGCCTCTGTGCCGCACAGCAGCAGCAGGTGGGGAAACGTTAACTAAGTGAAGTGATCTATAATGAGATCATTCAACTTTGGTCATTCAGCCCCTGACTACGGGCACAAAAGCTCTGTCCTGCTCAGGACACTGCCACCTGCCTGCGGATGTGGCCGAGCCAAAGGGCCAGTCACACCCTGCTGGTGGGCTGGGCCACGCGATGGTGTCCACGTGGGCTGTTGACACCCCCCAGAAGCTCAAGGGGCAGAGCATAATGTTTGTATTTTTAAGCAGCAGCGTGGGGATTTGGTAGGCCATTGAGCCCACTTGGCTGCCCTCCGTGTAGATCGGCCAGGGTCAAGGGCCCCGGGGTTTGGATTCTCAGCTACTCTGTCCTCACTATGGCTTTTGGTGTCTCTTTGGCAGTCGTGCACTTTCAGCTGAGACGGGCCTCCTCTCCCCGCGACCACAGCTCCCGTTCAGCTGGACCTCTGGGCGCACACAGCCGCTCCGGAGAGCAGCGACTTTGCCTCCCAGGCGCGCACTGTTCCCAAGGGCCACGTGGGGCTGGTCCGCCTCGCACTGGGGAGGACGCCGGGGCTCCGTCGGTGGCTTACACTCACTGAGCGCGTCCCCTGTGACAGCGGCTCTGCTGGGCACTTTGCGCAGCTTTTACTTCATTTACTCCTCAACGCTGGGGTCCTTGGTTTCACGCAGAGGACGTGGAGTTGACGGATGGAACTGGCTCAAAGAGCTGGGCAGTGGCACAAATGAGACCTGGACGCACACCCCGTCACCCCTCAACATGAGCTCTTTACTTGTACCCTCCAAGGGGTGCCTTGGCCTCCGCGGTCTTTGCTGGCCGTGCCCTGAGGGCACAGAGCCCTTTGCCGGGGGCGGGGGGTCTGGCCGCTGGCTCGCACTTGGGAGCGGCCCCCAGGCATCGGGCTGAGCGCTCTGCAGACCGAGGAGGGGCCTCACGATTCTCCACTTGCTCACGTTTGTTTTCTTGGGGCTGATTCTTCCAACACCAGAACCTGGAAGGCAACAGTCACACTTGGACTGAGTGTGTAAGTGGTGTCGGCATTTCTCCACGGAATCTTCTAGCGGAACTTGAGCCTGTGATAGATAAAACGTACGTCTGAGACGCTCATAAGTTTTAAGAGATTCGTGCACACCGGATACTGCAAATTCAAAATGGAACACACTCAGTTTTGTCTCTCTGCTGTTGAAAGTGCCGGATCTCTTCTCCACACCCCTCCCTGCCCCCATAACGTGGTAACGGAGTTTGGGCTGAAAGAAAGGAGTAAGAATTAAATTGCTGCGTTTGAATGGGGCCTGGGGTGTGAGAGAAACGCGTGGCGAGGTTCTGTGACGGCAGGTTTTGACTTTCGAGTCCACTGTCCCCGTTTCGAGACCTCTGATGCTTGTTTTGAAAATCTGGAGAGCAGCGGACTGGAGGGCGGTTGTCGTGGGCCGTCCCAGCCCTACAGTTGGTGACGTCAGGGTGAAGGAGACACCAGGGGCCCAGGTGGGGCCCCACGTTGAATTCTGAAACCCCGTGATGTCATGGGGAAGAGATGCACGTGCCGTGCCCCCGGCCACCGTTACCTCTGGTGTTGCCACTCGTGTTCCTTCCTGGCTGAACCCTGGGCTGGCGCCCAGTGACCCCTAGAGAACCGGCAGGATGGCCTGGCTCTCGGGGCAGGGCCGTGAATGCGCTGTCATCTGCCCGTGCCCTCTGGCCTCACTTCCTCCAACTGCGGGCACCAGCTCCGCACCGTCTGGACACGGGTGGGGGACGAAGGCTCAAGGATGGAACCAGATCTCTTCCTGGTTGGGGGTCTGAGTGGAAAAGCCTGTGCGGAGCCCTGGGGAGCCGGCGGGGCCAGTGGTGGCCAGTGCTGCTGGGGTGTGGTGAGGAGAGAGGGGCGGAGGGAATGGCCCAGGCCCCACCCGCAAGTGCAAACAGGCTTCCCTATTGCCTCCCGCCGGCCCTCCCGTGTCCCCGTGTGGTGGTGTGTCATGCGTGTGCCCTGTCCTGCCTTCTGCATGCTCAAGGGTCGCCCTGGAAGAGGACGGCTCGGTCAGGTCACCCCTGCTTTCAGTGCGGAGCTGTCTCCCGGTGCTGCGAGCCCAGACCCAGAGCCCCCGTGGCCCGCTGTGCGACATCTGCCCCCGAGCCCTGGGCCTTGCGCGTCCCTGCCCCAGCCCCCTCCCGTCCTGGCTCCCAGGCAGCAGCCGCTGATTGAAGAGTCACTGAGAAAACTAAGAAACTAATTCACTGATGAGTCCGAGCACGCTTCTCCTCCCTGTTGTGTGAGCTTGAACTGGGGACACCGGCTCTTACCTAGGACAAGCGCGCTCGCTGAGGTTCCGTCCGCAGCCGCGCTGCTGGGCACCGACCCCGCGCCAGTGGTCCTCGGGCACCCCAGGCAGGCTTCAGTGGTCGGGGCGGGTCTAGGCACATTTTCCGCAGCAACAGCACTGAGCTGGGGCCAGCAACAGCACTGAGCTGGGGCCAGCAACAGCACGGAGCTGGGGCCAGCAACAGCACTGAGCTGGGGCCAGCAACAGCACGGAGCTGGGGCCAGCAACAGCACTGAGCTGGGGCCAGCAACAGCACGGAGCTGGGGACAGCAACAGCACGGAGCTGGGGACAGCAACAGCACGGAGCTGGGGCCAGCAACAGCACGGAGCTGGGGCCAGCAGCAGCACGGAGCTGGGGCCAGCAGCAGCACGGAGCTGGGGACAGCAGCAGCACGGAGCTGGGGCCAGCAGCAGCACGGAGCTGGGGCCAGCAGCCGGGGCTGGGCTCACAGTGTAGCCAGCCTTCCGCCAAGGAGCGAATTTCTCTGACGCGACACGCCCCCCCCCCCGGGCAAGTCCACCAGCCTGAGAGCCCACGGGCTCCGGGCCTCTGTTGTGTGGGCCTCCAGCCTGGACTTGGCAGAGAGACCCAGGGGCTGCTAGCAGGTAGGGTCTCAGGTGCCCAGAGCAGCGGGAGGACCCCCGAGCTCCTCTGTCGGTCATGAGAACAGGTAACAAACCTAACGTCCAGTGTTAAAAGCTCAGGCAGCCGGAGGTGTGCAGTCTTACGGGGCAGCCCACGCAGCCCCTCCCCGCACCGCGGCCCCAGGCCCTGAACCACCCCCTGCCCCGCTTAACCCCACGACCACCCGGGCTGGGCAGCCGGTGGTGGTGACCCCTGCCCACTCCTGCCCCTCCCTGCTCAGGAGAACTTTCTTAGCACCTGTTCCGTGTGGTGCCCTGGCCAGCCCTTTGCCTGGTCTTCTGTCCATCCTTGTCACCCCTGCCGAGGGCACACATGTTCCCCGTCCTGTGGGGACCCCCTTCACCCACACCTGCACGGCCCTGTCCTCATTTGAATAGGTGAGAGCCAAAGTCAGCCGCACAATTGGAGCTAGATTCCATCACTCAAAATTCAGTCACAACTTCTTTTGAATTCTTCAGCTGCCCTGCGGCAAAGGCTCAATGTTGATACTGAGATTAATCCCCAAAGAGCCCCTCATTTCTCTGCAGAGAAATTAAAGCTTGCCAGTTTTCCTTTTGCCTGCCCTCCTGACAGCTCTGTCAGTAATGATATGCCTTCTCCGTGGCATAATCCCTGTCCTACGGTAAAGAATAATTCATTAAGAAATTAAGGGCTTAGTGCCTTTCTGTTGCGTTGGTCTTCAAAAGTTACCTAAAATTATTTAACAAAGCTCAGGGCAGTTTCACACAAGCTGGGCAGCGGCATGGGTGGGGTCGGCCCGGACCCACCCAGCCCCTGGGGGTGTGTCCGTATTCCCAGAAACTGAGTCTGGGGACAGCGGGCCGGGGCCCTGGTTCAGGACGGGGTGAAGACTTGCGGGAGCTGCCGGTGAAGCCGGCAGGGTGCCCTTCCCGCAACTCGGGAGGGCTGTCAGGAGGCTTCTGGAAGTTTCTGACGGGGCACCCAGGAGTTTCTGAACTGGGTTCAGAGCCGCGTGGGGTACGTGCACACGGTATTGTGTGTTTAACAACCGTTGGTGTGCTTAGCATGAAATGGCGTGGGTCCCAAACACTCCCAGCGGGTCCCATCTCTGCCCCGTGACTGATGCCGCCAGAGGGAAGGCGTGACGTGGCGTCAGCCGTGGCCGACTCGGGCGGCGGAGGGGCCGGCCGCGCTGGAAAACAGCGTCCTGCAGGCACTGGTAACGCTGTGTCCCTTTAAATCCAGTGTCCCACCTGTTTGTTGTTTTGTTTACGAGGTTGTGCCTGGGAGGGAACACTGCCCGTTCTTTCGAGGGGGGTGTCTGGGGGGCGTTGGGGGGGCGGTGTCCTCGTGGACACCGAGGCCGTGTCCTGGCCACAAAAGCTGGGGAATTTGTACGGAGAGACAGCAGGTGCCCCGAAGCAGACCAGCACAGGGGAAGCAGGGGCCGGTGCGGGAGGACAGGAGGACGGCAGCCCCGGGCTCGGCTCCCCGCGCCCCGCTGCAGCCCCCGTGCCGTGAGCGCGCTCAGGGCCGGCTGGGATCGCCGACTCCTCCCGCTCGGCGTTTCCGCGGGGCGGCTTCTCTCCGGTTCCGACGTTGTTCAGAAACCATTAACACCTGCTCAGACTCAGGTGTTCTGCTTTGAGCTGAATGACAATTATTTGAATGGTAAAGGGTGTTAATATATAATTATTCACATTCATACCAGGACATTCACAGTTTAATCATTTCTCTGTAGGCTTCCTTAAGTTTGAGCTTACAGTCTTAGGCATAATTCTTTTGTTAAATAAGTTTCGGGCACTCTAATTATTGGGAAGGTGACTACAAAGAGGGCCAGGTGCACTGGTAAGGCCGTCCCACCCCCTCACCTGCGCCAGCCTCCCTGTGCGGGGGGCGGCAGAAGGTTCGTTTCCGAGGGCTAATCATCCAGTCCGCCTGCGAGATGAGTTCTGTGATTGTGTCCCGGTGCACCAGGGCCGGACGAGCCTGCCGGAGCATTTCTATTCATGAGCGCAGGGCCCTGTTTGCCTGGCCAGGCTTGGAAAGGAACCGGCTTAACCCTTTAGACCCTCTGTTCTTCTGGACCCCACCGTCCTCAACATTATGGAGGACCCCAGAGAGCTCTGGATTGCGAGGGTTCCCTCTATTGAAGTAAACCTGAGACTGTCTTACTGCATTCATTTTTGTTTAGATAACGGTGAATTCACTACATGATATCAAAGATAATGTATGAAAATGTTTCCCAAAACCAGAAGATCTGAGAAGAACGGGGTTGGTGTGTTCCCAGTCTCCTCGGCGTCTGCACTAGTGGAGCACAGCCGCTGCCACTGACTCCGCGGTGCAGCCGTGTCGGTGAGCGTATGGGAAGGTCCTGTATGCTTGTGAGAGCAGAATTAGAGAGGCAAGTAACATCTTAGTATGGCCATGAAAATCCTCCTAAACGGGTCTTGGGGACCCCTAAAGCTCCCCAGACCACTCTTGGAGGACCAATATTCTAAAAGACCCCAAATTTTTATTGCTCCTAGAGGTTACTCCTTGCCTATATAAGGAGTCGTAAAAGTTTGTGTTGTGGGTTCTGGATTGTTTTTTAAGCTTATTTTCTTTTGAAGATTTACTTATTTTGAGAGAGGGAGAGAGAAAGCAAGCAGGCTCCCTGCTGAGCTTGGAGCCCAATGTGGGGCTCGATCCCATGACCCTGAGATCGTGACCTGAGCCAAAACGGAGTCTGACCCTCAACCAACCGACCCAACCAGGCACTCCTATTTTTTTTTTAAATATTCTATTTATTTATTTATTTCTCGGGGAGTGGAGGGGCACAAGCAGACAGAGAGGCAGGAGAGGCAGAGAGAGAAGCAGGCTCCCCGCTGAGCAGGAGCCTGGTGCAGGACTCGATCCCAAGACCCTGGAATCATGGCCCGAGCCGAAGGCAACCGCTTAACTGACTGAGCCACCCAGGTGCCCCTTTTATATTTTAAATCACATCCCAGATTCCCTCTTCTTGGCCTTTAGCTGGAGATGCTTACAGCTCCCTTGGAAGGACTTGTCTTTCCACATCTGCTCCCCAAATCTGTTAACCCGTTCCTCATACTGTGTCCGGCACCGTCTAGATCCAGAATCAGAGCCGAGCCCCATCCCGTGTCCCAAGGTGGCAGGAAGGGATTTCACATCCGTGTGGACCTCAGGGGCCCAGCCAAAGGGGCAACATGACCTCACAGGTCCTTCTTTCTTCCCTGACCTGTGTTACCATTGCTCAGGGAAGCAAAATTTAAGACCCGAGCACCATATTTCTGGCAGCCGGGCCAAGTGCCTGCCTTCAGTGGGTCAGCAGTGCCTCTGTGGGACCGGACACAGATTGCTGTGCTGGGAGACCGCGCTTGTCTCCCAGGCTAGCAGGTGGAGCTGTGCATCCAGGACACGTCCCCAGCGGGCTCACCCTGCCAGGAGCAGTCACAGGCCGGGGCCGATGCGCCTCTCTGCCCGGCCTGGTCGGGGGCAGCAGCCACCTGAGCTAGCCCCTAAGGGAGAGACAGGCAGGCAGAGCAGCGGAGGGCAGGAGGGTCTGCTGGGCACCCCTGTCCCCTGCCCAACTGCTCGTTGGTTAAGGATGCCTCATTGTGGGGAGAAGAGAAGGGAGTGATGGACAGAGGGCCCTTAAATCCATAAGGCCCTACCGAGAACAGTTTTTCCACAGGTCAACGGATAACCTCTGTGAGGCACATACCTACCTTCACCCTCACCTGGTCCTAGCAGGACGAACCCAAAACTGAGGGGCAGGAAGCCGCTCTCAGGGGTGAACCTCGGTGGTGGGTAACAAGCTGGGGATGCTGACCGTGTGGGACGCCCGTAAAGGGGACCTACACCTGAGAGCCTGGCCACCCCGCTGGCCTGAGCTTCCTGGCCAGCTCCACCCCGAGCCGCGGACGCTTCTCACCCTCCGAGGAGAGGACAAGAGGCATGGCGCCTCTCCAGGATTCAGGAGGAAGAAGCAGGTTGCATGGTCCCCGGCACGTTCAGTAAATGTTAGCGTTTGTTGTGACCATGAGATTTTTAAGCAAATTGACCAGAATTTCCAAATGCATCTTTGAAATCACAACCGAGCCCCCGTTTCCCCAGCATTGTTCAGAACGTTCGAGGAACTTCTCTTTCAGAATAGCCTTCCCGCCCTGCGTCTTGTACCACCCACGAGGCATTCATTGCCTGCTTACTGTGTACCAAGAACTACATTCAGCACTTGGGAATACTGTTAGTGTTGGCAGATTTTCTTATCCAAGAATGGATTTGGCTTGTGGGAAGTGATCAAGAAGTCAGGCTACCGAACACTGGTCATGAGGCCAGCAAAAACCCTTTCGGACCCACAGCACTTGGAACCACAGAACAGCAGACCGTCTTCACTGAACAGCCTCTCCGTTGCCCAGAGCAGCGCACCCAGAGAGGTAGCCAAACACTTCCTGGAAAGGGGTAGCACTTTTCCGAGGTTCCCTGTGAAAGGCACATGCCTTCGTCTCACAGCATCCTTTTGGGTCGTCTGCAGACAGAGCCTTGTGCGCGGTTGCCGCCTGGGCCCAGGCCCGTCCTTGCGGTCTCGCCAGCAGCCAGGACAGGAGAGCTCGTGCATATTTGTCCCCTAGGGCTGCAGGGGCTTCTTGGGCTTGGAGGCGGGCACACACGGGGGACCGTGACTGTCGTGTGGCTGCCCTGAGTTTCCCCGGGTGCAGGCATCAGCGCCTCTGGCTCGTCCAGTACCTGACTGGTCAGTCACGGAACGAAGCCTCAGCGCGGTCACCGTCTGTTCCCCAGATCCACAGCACTGGTGCTGCGACACCCCTGCTGGATGCGCACCTTCCTTTCTGGGAGCAAACCGGTAGGCGGACTCTGAGAAGGGAGTGCAGAAAGACTCATCTAGGACAGAGGCCTCAGCCAAGCCACTGAGCTTGGCGCTGGCTTGCGGACAGACAGACACCCTGTCGCCGAAACCTGCTTCAGCCATCGGGTGCCTGGGTCCCACCCTCCAGGCCCAGAGAGCAGCAGACCTGAGTCAGGCGTCCGACCAGCGGGGTGCACGGTAGCCGGGCTACGGCTGGCCTGACGGTCATCCGTCCAGTGAGAGGAGTGATGCCGGCGTCCCAGACTTCGTGGACAGTCCGTGACCGTCCCGGGAGCTCGGGAAGCTCTGTGTCTGGTGGCGGTTGGGAAGGCGGGACCAGAGCTAGCGGCTGGACAGTGCCCAGGCCAGCTGTCTTTTTGTGTCTTCTTCCCAGCCCTGTGTGGAAGCGCGCTGGGCTGTGCCCCAGAGGCCGGGACAGCCCGCGTGTCTGCTGCGGAAGCCCGCCCACGCTGGGGCAGCCAGGGACCCTAAAGCCTGAGAGCAGCGAGGAGGTGCCTCTGTGTGAATGTGAGAGACCAGGCCTTCTGCCTCTGTGTGGGGCTTTCGTCATTCCGGCGCTGGCTGAGAAGCTATCACAGCCTCAGGGAGGTGGGTCGGCTCCGCCGGGATGGAGTCTCCCGGTGCTGGGAGCTGAGCCCTTGGCGGTGCCTGGGCCCCAGAGGTCCACACCCGCAAGAGGCCGTGGGGCCAGCTCTCGGCTCGGAAAGACTTCTGGTTTAGCTGTTGTGGAGCAGGTGACACGGACCGTGCAGTGGCCTTTGTGTGGCTCTGGATGGGAGCCTCCTCCTGCCTCTGAGGAGACATCTTCGCGGCTCGCCCAGTCGCCTTCCCAGGCTCGCCCAGTCTGCAGGGTCACTTCCGCTACCTGAAGTGCCCCCTGCTCCTGCCCAGGGCACTGCTGCCGCCTGTCGGGACCCAGGCCCCTGTCAGTTCTGCTGTGTCCTTGCCGGGGGACAGGACATTGGTGCACGCCATGCCGTGCCACCGGATCTCGCAGGCGGTCCCATAATACTGAGAAATAAAGGTTGATGTGGAGCTCTGTGCCCCGCAGCCCCTCTCTCCAGCCGGGAGCGGCCCCACGTGCCCCAGACAGAGCTCCTCCCGCAGTCCTGGCGTGTCCACACCCGGCAGACTTCAGCTGGCAGAGCGGTGTCTGGTGTTGGTGGCCTTGTGCTTGCTGTCCTGACCCAGATCCTGGGTCCACGTGCATTTTCACACCTCTGCGTGTCACAGCACGCACAAGCCTGTGCACCTGCACTCGTGCGACGCTCAGACACGTGTGCCTAGTTCACGCAGTTTGACTTGGTAGGGCACGGACCCACGGCAATGCCGCGTTGAGTCCTGAAGCTCTGGCGCGACCACCTGTAAACTTCGCTCTGCTTTCTCTCAAGTACTTGCGGGTCTGTGAAGACTACGACTAATATGTTGGAAAAAATCAAGTTATTTTTACTCCAGCAATGTTCTGTTTCACCGCTCCTGCGTGGTGCGTGTGTGCTAGTGTGCGAAGGATCAGACTGATTATTGCCCGGTTTGCTGCAAGCGGTCCCTCCTAGTGTCAGAAGCGGCAACTGATGGCAGTGACCTTGAAGTTCTAGAAGGCCCCTTGGTAGGCACACCCCTTAGTAGGCACACCCCAGGCCTGCTTAGCACTGGCGTGACCTGCTGTAGCTCTCAGGACACAGAGAGCTGCTGCAGCTCTGCCCACAGGGAACCGAGGCAGGCCCGCCGGTGCCCTCGCCCTGCCAGACGCTGCCCAATTCCATGCCTGCGAGCTGGTGCGAAGGCCTACTGAGCCCCGCTGCCCTGGCCAGTGCCAGCTGTTCTCCCTGCCCGTGTCTGTGCGGCCACAGGCCCCCGGTGGGCTCCGTACCTAGGTCAGGACAGTGCACTCTGACAAAACCACGTCCCCAGCCGTGTGCACAGGTTGAGCTGCTTTCTCTTGGCCTGGGTGGCCTTGGCCTTCTCTGCTAATTGCAGGAACACCTGAGTGGGCTTGGCAGGTTGAGGTAGATGCCCACGTAGTCCATTCTGGGTCCTGGCCGCACCAGTGGAAGCAGTGCTGCCCTGTCTTCCCTGAACACAGGGTCCAAGCCCAAGTGATTACAGGGAAGACGAGGCCCCACTTACAACCCCCCACCCTTATTCATCCAGGAGATGACAGCTAGATGCCCACTCTGGGTCAGCCCCGGCTCTGGACTACTGGGATGGAGACCCACACAGCAGGCCCTTGCTCCTGGTGAGCTGGGTCAGATAGAAGGGACCCTCATGGTGACCGTACTGAGAGCACTGGGGGGGTGAAGGGGTCTTGCAGAGGAGAAATAGTTGGCAGGGGTTGTGACCCAGGCTCCATTTTAAGTGGGTATCTTGAACTTCAGGGAGACAGATTAAAGAAAAGGTGCTTAGAAAATATTTCTCTATGTTTTTCAGTTTATTTTTTAAATTAAGCTAAAATAAAATCGACTTTTGCTGTACAGTGCTATGAATTTTAATATACACATGGATTTCTTTAACTGCCACCATAGTTAGGACTCAGGTCACGTCCTCCTAAAAACGTCCTCCTGCCCCCGTCCCGTCCCCCACCTCCCTGCTGACTCCTAGAAACCCCTGGTCTGTTCTCATCCTCAGGAGAACGTCACATGGAGGGACTCACTGTTTAACCTTTGGAGCCTGCCTTCTGTCATTCAGCTTAATGCCTTCCAGATCCATCTAAATTGTTGTGTGTACCTACAGTTTATGCCTTTTAATTGTCATATTCCATGGTGTAGATATGCCCTCGCTTGCTTACATGATTTTTGTAAGAGCCGTTCTGACAGACGCGCAGTACCGTCTCGCCGTGGTTTGAACTGGCATCTCCCAGCCAGTGTGTTAGGTTGCACACTGATTCGTGTGTTCACTTACCAGTCAGCTGCCCTCCTTGGTGAGCTGTCAGTTCAAGTCTTTTGCCCATTTGTTAATTAGGTGGTTTGTTTTATTACTGTTGAATCTAGAGAGGTTTTTACATATCGTGGTTTTAATTTCTTTGTTGGGTACGGTATTTCCAAGTATTTTCTCCCAGTCTGTATCTTGTCTTACAGTCTACTAACACTGACTTGCACAGGCCAGTGTTGTTTTAGTTTCATTTTGATGAAGTCCAATTTATCTTTTTAATTTATGGGTTGTGCTATTGTTGACATGTGTAGGAACTTTTTGCCTAATTCCACAAAGATTTTCTTCTATAAAGCTTTACATTTAGAGGTAAAATCTGTTTTGAATTAATTATTATAATGTATAAGATTTCCATCAGGATTCAGTGTGTTGCATGGGGATATCCAGTTTTCCAACACCACTTTTTGAGAATATCCTTTTTTCACTGAAATGCTTTTGTACCTTGGGCAGAAACCATTTGGACATATTCGTATGGGTCCCTTGGAAATCTCTTTAGGTCCATGTATGTGTTTATCCCTTTACAAATTTCACAGTATCTTGATTACAGCATAGTAAGTCTTTAAAACCTGCTAGTGTGATTTCTCCAACTTTTTTTTTCTTTTTGAAAGTATTTTGAGTATTCAATTTCCTTTGCCTCTCCATGTAAGTTTTAGAATCTGTTTATCTATAATATCTGCATTAAATCCCCCTGGGATTTTGACTGGCATGGAAATAATTTCATAGGTCAGTGTGTGGAGAACTGAAACTTGTATACTGAGACTTTCTATCCATGAGCATGGTATTTCTCTCAAATTGTTTAGGTATTCTTTGATTTAACAGAATGTTATTTTCAGCATAAGCGTCTTGTGTATTATTTTAGATTCACATCTGAGTATTTTTGGTGGGAGCTATCATCAGTAACCTAGAGCTAAGATTCTGCTGTGTTGAGTTTGTATCTAGTGACCTAACTAAACTCATTCTACGATTTTTTTTTTTTTTGGTAGATTCCTGAGTATTTTGCCATAGATAATCATGTTGTCTATAAATAGGGACCATTTTCTTTTTTCCAAAATGTTTGACTTTTATTTATTTTTCTTGCTTTATTGCAGTGGCTAGAACTTCCACTATGATGTTAAATAGTAGAGGACATCCTTGTTTTTTTCTTAATCTTGTGGGGAAAGCATTCAGTTTTTCACTAGAAAATGTAATATTAGCTTTTGGTTTTGGTTTCCATTTTTTTGTTTGTTTTTTTGTTTTTGTCAGTACCTTTATCAGGTTGAGGACATTACTGAGCACTTTCATCATGAACAGATGTTGAATTTTGTTAATATTTTATTTTTGCTTCAATTGATAAAATTGTTTTTCTTCAGTAGGCTGTTAATATTGTGGATCATATTAGCTCATTTTTAATATACTACATTTCTAGAGCAATTTTAGATTTTCAGAAAAAAAATGAGAGTAAAACTGCCTCCCACCTTCCACCTGCCAGTTAGTTAATTGTTCAAGTCCAGTATACTGCAGAGAAGTATGAGAACCTCATACCCCCATGGGAAACAGCTTTATCAGGTAGAGTGGGTGTATGAAATTCTTTCTGTCTTCAGTCTGCTCTTTTCCAGACATACTTGGGTCCCCACGTTCCCTCCCACCAACTTCAGTGGGGTTGTTCTTATGTTCACAAGTTGTAATACTCTCAGATTCTCTTGTCACAGTCTGCATCATTCCGGGGGTCCTCCAGTCTTCTAAATGCTTCTTTTATGTTGTTAATTTGCATATATTGCCTATAAGGCTTTTCTGTGTCTATTGCTTTTCCTTTTCCAAAATGCCACATAGTCATACAGTATGAGCTTTCTCAGACTTGTTTCCTTCACTTAGCAATATATGTTAAGATAACTCCGTGTCATTTGGGGGCTCTCTCTCTGTGTGACTGAATAGTAGTCTGTTGTATGAATGCTCCATAGTTTACCCATTTATCTCTTGAAGGACATCTTAGTTGCTTCCAGTTTTTACCAATAAGTGAATAAGGCTGCCATGAACACTTGTACACCGGTTTTTGTGTGGTCATGGGTTTTCAGATAAGTTGAGCAGATTTTCAGGACTGCAGTTACTGGTTCATTTAGTAAACTTATGTTTAGTTTTGTAAGAAACTGCTGAATTTTCTCTGAAGTAGCTGTATCATTTTGCATTTTCATCAGAAGTGAATGAGTATCCCTGTCATTTCACGTTCTCATCAGCAATCATTACTGTCAAAATTGGGGGTTGGTATGTGTAGCCATTCTAATAAGTGTATAATTATATTTCATTGTTTTTTGAAGATTTATTTATTAATTTATTTGACAGAGATCACAAGTAGGCAGAGAGGCAGGCAGAGAGAGAGAGGAAGGGAAGCAGGCTCCCCGCTGAGCAGAGAGCCCAATG
Source organism: Neogale vison (assembly GCF_020171115.1). Taxonomy (NCBI): domain Eukaryota; kingdom Metazoa; phylum Chordata; class Mammalia; order Carnivora; family Mustelidae; genus Neogale; species Neogale vison. The sequence continues at coordinate 237,556,558 of NC_058092.1, forward strand.
CGGGGCTTGATCCCAGGACCCTGGGATCATGACCTGAGTCTAAGGCAAAGGCTTTAACCCACTGAGCCACCGAGGTGCCCCTATTTCATTGTTTTAATTTGTATTTTCTGATGACCAATAATTTTAAAAAATCTCTTCATATGCTTAAATGTATCCATCTATCTTCTTTGATGAGCTATCCTTTTGCCATTTTCTAATTGGGTTTATTTAGTTTCTTACTGTTGAGTTCTTAAGAATTCTTTGTCTAGCTTGGTTACAAGTCCTTTATCAGATAGGTGTTTTGCAAATATGTTCTTGCAGCCTGTGGCTTTTCTTCTCGAAGTCTTAACAGCACTTTTCACAGACCAGAAAATAATTTTAATAAGGTCCAACTATTTTTCTTTCATGGATTGTATTGTGTCTATAAAAACTTTCCCCTAAACCCGTAATTACTTAGATTTTTCTACTGTGTTACCTTCTGGAGGTTTTATAGTTTTGCCTTTTAGATTTAAGTCTGTGATCCATTTTTAGTTTTTGTGAAAGATGTCTGGCCTGTATCTAGATTCTTTTTTGCATTTGGCTGTCCAGTTGTTCCAGAACCATTTGTTGGCCATACTGTCATCTTCTCACTGAATTGCCTTTGTTTCTGTATTGGGTGGATCTGTCTGTTCTGTCCCATTCATGTATGTATCTCCTCCTTCATTACGGCGCCCTGTCTTGATTACTGTAGCATTTTATATAGGTTCATTTTTGAAGTATTGAATCAGCTTTACGTTTCTCAAACTCCACTTAATTTTGCAGTCCAATTTTTTTTATATATTGCTGAATTTGATTTGCCAGTACTTTGTTGAGAAATTTTACATCTATGTTAATGAATAATATTAATCTATACTTTTCTGGATTTTGACTTTTTCTAGTTTTCAGGTTTTCCACTTTCATGAAATGCCTTAGAAAGTATTCCCTTCTCTTCTGTTTTCTGTAGAAGATTATCCTAAGTTGATGTATTTCTTCTTTAAGTGTTTGATAGAATTTAGTGGTGAAATTATCTGGTCCTAGTGATCTCAGAAGATTTTAAACTCCATGTTCAGGCTCTTTGATACTTAAGGGACTGTTCCAGTTATCTGCATCATCTTGGATGTGATTTGGCCGTTTGCAGTTTTTGACACATTGTGGTCTGTTTTATCTGTGTTGTTGAATATTGTGCATAGAGTTATTGTAAGAATACTTCATTCTCCAGTTAGTGTCTGTGACGTCAGGCTGACATCCCCTCTTTTAGGTCTGATGTTGATAACTTGTTTCTTCTCTTTTTATATCACTCTTGCTAAAGGTTTATCAATTGTATTGAACTTATCAAAGAAGCCAGTTTTGGTTTCATATATTTTACTCTAATTTTTCTTATTTCAATTTCATCATTTTCTATTATTAGCTTTATTTCCTTCCTTGGGTGTTTGTAGTTTGGGGGTGTTTTTTGCTCTTTCCTGTTTAAATTGGAAGCTTAGATTATTCATCTGAGACCCTTCTCTAATACATGCATTAAGGGATGCTTGAGTGGCGCAGTCGGTTAGGCATCCGACTCTTGGCTTTGGTTCTAGTCATGATTGCGGAGTCCGGGGATCGAGCCCTACCTCCCGCTACAGCTTGTGTGCAAACATGTGCTCTCCCTCTCCCTCAAATAAGTAAATCTTTAAAAGAATAAAAATAAGACTTCCTGTGACCCATGGGTTATTGAAAAGTGCCTTATTTGTAGGGTGCCTGGGTGGCACAGTTGCTTAAACATCTGACCCTTGATTTCGGCTCAGGTCGTGATCTTAGGCACAGTTGCTTAAACATCTGACCCTTGATTTCGGCTCAGGTCGTGATCTCAGGGTCATGATCTCGGGTTGTGGTCTCAGGGTCGTGATTTCGGGTCGTGGTCTCAGGGTGGTGATCTCAGGCTCGTGGTTTCAGGGTCATGGTCTCAGGTCATGATCTCAGCTCATGGTCTCAGGTCATGATCTCAAGGTCGTGATCTCAGGGTTGTGGTCTCAAGGTCGTGATCTCAGGGTCATGGTCTCAGGTCGTGATCTCAGGGTTGTGCTCTAAGGGTTGTGGATGGAGCCCCGTGTCTGGCTCCAGGCTCAGCAGGGCATCTGCGTGGGATTCTCTCTGCCCCTCCCCCTGCAGATGCACATACTCTCTCTCCCTCAAATCAGAAATAAATCTTTAAAAATAAATAAATAAATAAATAATAGTGCCTTATTTTCTCTCCAAACATTCGGAGGTTTCCAAACCTCCTTTCTTTTTGTTCTTGATATCCAGTCTAATTCCATTATGATCAGAAAATATGACTTGAATGAATTCAATTATTTCGAATTTGTTAAAGTTTGTTTTATGACCCAGAATATGGTCTATCTTGGTCAGTTTTTTGTGTGCATTTGAAAAGAGTATATGAGGGACGCCTGGGTGGCGCAGTTGGTTGGACGACTGCCTTCGGCTCAGGGCGTGATCCTGGAGTCCCGGGATCGAGTCCCACATCAGGCTCCCAGCTCCATGGGGAGTCTGCTTCGCTCTCTGACCTTCTCCTCGCTCATGCTCTCTCTCACTGTCTCTCTCTCTCAAATAAATAAATAAATAATCTTTAAAAAAAAAAAAAGAAAAAAGAAAAGAGTATATGTTCTGTTATTATTGGGGACAATGTTTTGTAAATGTCAATTGAAACCAGTTGGTTGATAGTGTTTTTCATTTCTGTATCCTTCATTTTCTGTCAACTATCTGTTAGTTATTAAAAGAGAAGTGAAGTCTTCCACTATGATTATGAGTTGGTCAAATTCTTTCAATCACCCAGGCACCCTGTGAAGAGTTTGGTTTAGTTTTGGTTTTTTGTTTTTTAAGATTTTATTTATTTATTAGACAGAGAGATCACAAGTAGGCAGAGAGGCAGGCAGAGGGAGAGAGAAGCAGGCTTCCCTGCTGAGCAGAGAGCCCGATACAGAGCTCGATCCCAGGACCCTGAGATCATGACCTGAGCTGAAGGCAGAGGCTTAACCCACTGAGCCACCCAGGCGCCCCGTGGTTTTGTTTTTTTCCAAACTGAATATAGAATTCTGAGTTTCATCACTTCAAAATTGGTAGTTCACCTCCTTCTGACGTCTTTGCTTCTGGTGAGAATTCTATTGTCACTCAAACCCATGATCCTCTATAAATAACACATCCTTTTTCTCTGGTTGTTTTTGAGATTTTTTTTTTCTACCTTTAGGTTTCACCAGCTTCATCATATGTCTGGGAGTAGATTCCTCTGGTGTGTCCTGTCTGTGGTTTACTAGGCTTCTTACACCTGTCCTTGTAATAAATCTTTTGCCAGATTGGAGAAATTCTGGCTATGATTGGTTCAAATTGTTTTGTACACCTTACCCTTTTCCCTTTTCTTCTGGAACTCCAATAACATGATGTTAGACCTTTGGCTTTGTCCTGTGTGTCCTCAGGGCACTTTCTGGGTTTTCATTGTTTGTTTTTAACATGGTTTTCTCTGTTTTTCAGATTGGATAAGTTCTGTTGACTTAGTTCATGGACTCCTCCTCTGGCATCTCCCTTCTGCTGTTGAGACCACGCAGTTTTTACATTTCCTGTTTTTCTGTACTAAATTTCCATTTGACTCTTCTTTGCGATTTGTTTTTGAAACTTTGCATCTTCTCATATGTTTCAAAGGTATTTTCCCTTCTTGCAGCATTTTTACTACAGATCCTTTAAAGTTGTTTCAATCTCTTAAAATTTTATTTGTCAGTTAATCCTCAAAACGCCAGGGAGATGTCGTCAGCCGGTTCCAACCGCTGGGTCCTCTCAGCCTTGATGTCTGTAGATTATCTTTCCCAAGATGAGTTGAGGTTTTCTGACGTTTGCTCTGCTCGGGAAGTCGTTTTGGATTGGGTCGGGCTCACTCTGGCTCTCGGGGTCTGCGTCTCGGGGGAGTCCCGTGTGCAGCAGCACTTCGCTGGCCGAGGGGGCTCTCGGCCTGGACGGCTTCGGCTCCTGGGGTCCGACCAGGATCCCGCAGGCTGTGGCTTCCGTGGCCACATCCTTTTCAAGCCGGCCAGCCGCGGAGCCCATCGGCCCGGTCTGGATCCTTTCCTCAGTTCTCCGGGTCTTTGACTGAGGGTCAGATCCGCACGTGTGCAGGTCAGTGCCGAGGCCGGGGACTCACACGCAGCTCCCCGGTGCGCGGCCCGTCTCCTCTCTCCACGGTCTCCCGGAAATCCCGTTTGGTGCCCACGGGTGATTTGACCTTACCTACCCCACTCTGCCACACGCTTCCTGGGATTGCACCTCCACAGGGCACGGGCGCTGAGAAGACAGAGTCGAGCAGCAGGGGGTCTGCCCCGCTGTGGGGCCCCAGCTCCTCCCAGCAGAGAGGAACAGAAGCCTCGGGGTTGCCTGGGAGCTGTGGTTCAAGAGTTCGGAGATAATAGCAGCCAGCGAGGGCTTCCTCCACCCTGAGCATCGGGACGCCGTCCTCCCTCCTGGGGGTGGGTAAGCGCTCCCGGGTCCTCTGTGTGCCCCGGCAGCTCCTTTGGGGTTCAGGCCTCAGTGGGTCTGGGCTGCGGAGGACGCGGGTGAGGTGGTACGCTCAGGCACTGTTCAGTGTTTCCGCAGGTTCCTGGCCTCTTCCCCAGGCTGCCTGTGCCTGTTTACCTTCCACAGCCCTCTGCGTTCTGCCCAGGTTCTGGAAAGGCAGCCCGTAGAAAACTGGGTGCGGCGCGCCCCCGTTCCCTCTCATCCTCCTGTGCTTCCTCCCGGGCTCACTCCTGGACCTTCGGTCCTGGCCGCACAAGCCGTCAGGCGGCATCAGGTCACGTCAGCCCTGTTCGCACTTCAGGATGCTTCGTATCAAAACTCTCCTCTAGGGGCGCCTGGGTGGCTCAGTGGGTTACAGCCTCTGCCTTTGGCTCAGGTCATGATCCCAGGGGCCTGGGACCAAGCCCCGTACCAGGCTCTCTATTCCTCAGAGAGCCTGCTTTCTCCTCTCTCTCTGCCTGACTCTGCCTACTTGTAATCTCTGTCTGTTTAATAAATAAATAAAAGTTTAAAAAAAAAAAAAAACCTCTCCTCTAGATACCCGGTGTCAGAGAACTGTCTTCACACCCAGACTATCTGGGGCTCCAGGGTGCCAGTGTGGGCACTCCCTCGGTGCCAGGGCCAGCAGAAGGCACACCCTGGAAGGGAAAAGCCCTTGGAAACTTGAAAACCTGTCATACAGTCACAGTTTGTGCCGGGGATACCAGGCCATTGGAGGCCACGGCAGGGGACTCCTGCAGGAGCCTGGGCTCTGCTCGCTGTGCACGGGGACGTGGCAGACACATCCTTGCCCAGCCCCCGGATGGCTGCTGCAACGCTCCGCTGGCAGGGCCCAGGGCCCCCGGCCTTATTGCGGCACCCTGCACATGCGCCTGCATAAGCTGCTGCCTTGTGGCCAAGAGCCCCGAGGCCTGGGTGGCTGAAAGACGGCCCTGTCCCGCAAACCGCACCCTGCAGCAAAGGTCACCTTGAAAGAATGATTCTGCCCCCAAGAACTCACAAGCATGGGGCTCTCCCTCACTGGAGAAGAGGGGCTGAGTCTCAGCCTTGGTTCTAAAGAGAACCCGTCTCCGGGCACCGCCCTGCCGTGGACCAGCTGTTCCTGAGGCTGACGGGGGCCGTGCGGGGCCGTGCGGGGCCCTGCCTGGCAGGGAGCTGTGGAGACAGTGTGTGTCACGGGACGAGGCAGAGGTCTGGGGGAGGAAGACACTGGCCCCTGGTCAGTTCCTCCCGTCGGCCGGGTGCTGCTGGCATCCGCCGAGGCTCCCTAACCAGAGCCGCACCCCGCGTGTCGGTCTGGGTGGCCACCGAACGCTCCCTGATCGCGACTCCCACACGGCGCGTGAGAAGAGTTTGTGAAAAACCCTGGTGTCCACGGCACAGGACGACGCCCTCCGTGGCCAGGGTTGGAAAACCACCTCGTCGGCCCCTGGGAGGCTGATGACCTGCAGTCCACCTGGAGAGGAGAGAGAAAGCAGTCTTGGTCGGGTTGGGTGTTCGTGGTGGCAGGGGTCCGTGGCCACCCCCACGGAGACGACAGTGGCTGTGTCCTTACGTAAAGGGAGCGCTAAGCAGCCATTTGGCCTCCAGCAGGGCTGACCCTGGTCCCACCGGAGAACACGGCCTGGCTGGCCGTCCTTGGAGGCCAGGAGAGGCAGGAGAAAGGACAGGGGTGGGAAGAAGGTGAAGTGGCCGGCCGAGGCCGCTCCGCACAGCTCCGGGTCGCGCCTGCTCCCTGGGGAGGGCCAGAGATGGGAGGGAGAAGCATCTTCGTCTAATGGCTGCCCTCTGGGCCACCTGAAATGATGGTCCAGCGCTCAGGACTTACGTGGACACCTCAACCTCCAGAAAATCTATTTTCTACATCCGTGTATGTTGATTTTTATGAGCAGGTTTTTCTACATTGTAGAAGGATATTTAACGACTGGAGGTGCCAGCCCCGCAGAAGGGAGAGCAGTTCCGTGCTCTGACTTTGCACAGGTGAGGGTTAAAGGCCCGGTCGCAAGAGCTGCTCCGACTAATTAGTGCATTTGCTCCCTGCAGGGTAAAATTGAGTTTTCAGATACGTTCACGAGGCGGTGCGCTGGATTGCTAAGTATTGGGCTCTCCGAGCTATTTTTCCTAGTACGTTGCCCGGTATGTGCAAGCTGAGAGAGTATTTCCCATGGAAGACTGACAGCGAAGCTACAGATGTTTGATAGACTCTGTGCTCGTGTGCAGGCATAACGCTTGTTTGAGGATGGGACACGGTCATGCCTGGAAGGGAGAGGCTGGGTGGTGTGGCCTGACCACTGTGCTCTGGTCGGGGCCTGCCCAGGAGCGTCTGTGCCCCGGGCAAGCTCACGCACACACACGGCTCACCCTCGTCCTCCGGGTCTGGTACCGTTCCAGGCTCTTCTCCTGGAAATCCCGGCGGCACCACAGAAAACCATCACGGGCACCTTGGCGCTCTCCCAGGAAGGCCGGACACAGGGCCTCTGCGGCCTGCGCTGCTCCCGGCTGCTTTTCTCAGACCAAGGCCCCCCGAAGTCGCTCCCTCCCCGGGTTACCACCTGGCAGCCTGCCTTCTCTGTTTTTCTTCCTCTTCTTCCTTTTTTGTGTTTTTGTTTGTTTGTTTTTGAGTGAGGGTAACAGCAGCAACAATGACGATGATTAACACTGTGATTTCAGAACCGGTTCTGAGGAAATCACAGTAAACAGAGTGTGTTTGCCTAAGGAAACCCTCCGAGCAATCAACCAGTAACACAACGCGTGTGCTAATGAACCCAAAGCTGTTAATGTGGTTTCTTCAGTTAAATTGATTCATGAATTTTGAAGAGAACATTATCTAATGAATTTTCTTTGAATAGAAAGCAATTAAAAGGACAAATCAGTCTGATTAACCCCAAAGTCACCCTCCTGCCACAAATGGTGTACAGTTTGAAATTATATCATAAAAAACTGGAGCACATTTGCTATCTTTCTGCCCTCGACTAATCCATGTAAATTAATGAACAACAAAGTTAATTTCTTTGATGACCCTGTTCTAGTATCACCTGGATTATGCTGATGTTTAATTTGCTTAATGTTATAATAAAGACTAAACAGATTTTTTTTTCAGTGAAGTGATTATCATTCCCTTCAGTTAAGAAGTGATTTTTATTATTTAACACGCATGTAAGGGTGTGTTTTCTTTAAGAACCAAATCGCACTTGGCCAGCTTGGCACCGAGTGTAATTAGTGCTATTGTGGACACACTCGGAACACGGTGCTGCCCGCGGAAGCCTTCCCTTTGCTGTTGCCGTCAGGAACTCCCTCCCCAAGGGCTCGGTGCCCTTGCCGTGGGGGACGCGGCTCTGTGTCCAGTGCTCCCGAGCCGCGTGTTCCCTTCGGAAAGACAATAGGTATCGATTCAGACCAGCCTCCTTCACATGCCTGGGAAACGGCTCCAAAACCCGGAGGTGGAGGATGACAGTGTCCTCATGCGCTCACCTGTTCGCTCCTGCAGTGGGAGGAGGAGCAAATGCACTTGGACGTGCTTAGTCCATTAAAATGGGAATAGAGTCATTTTTGCAGCCCTGTTCATTACAGATGCCTATAGCCAAGGTCGCCGCCAGCCCCGTAGACCGCAGTGTTTGGCATTCTGAGCCTGTCTGCTGCCAGATGTGGACGGCTAGCATAAAATCACAGCCCGACCCATGGCTTCTTTCTCCTTCTGCGTCCCAGCAGAAGCTGGGAATTCACCGGCGGTGTAGAAAGTTCTGCCGTGCGTAGGCAGGCAGGGCTCAGGGCTCAGTAACTTAGCTGCTCATGCACTGACGCACGCGGGTCCTAGAAGAGCGGGCAGGGCGCGGTCCTGCGCAGAGCCTGGGGAGATGGAAGGAAGCTGCGGTGTGGGGTGCACAGCTGCGGGCTGCCTGCAAAGGGGACAGCCCGCATGGTGCCAGGGACGGGCTGAAGGGAGCGTGCGTGAAGGCCATGTTTTAACTGAGGGTCGCACTCCTCTGGGTGTGGGTGTGGGTGTGTCTTCTGTTGCAGGACAGAAGCCTGAGTCAGAGCCTGGGGGCCGTTTGTCCACAGGGCGTCATTCTGTGTTCTGCCTTTCAGATTCATTCACCGCACAGGTGTTGTGGAAGCTGCTGGAGGCCGTGAAGTTTGGAGACACAGTTTCGTACCAGCAGCTAGCAGCCCTGGCAGGCAACCCCAGAGCTGCGCGGGCAGTGGGCGGAGCCATGAGGAGCAACCCTGTAAGTTGGGGTCTGTGTGGACGTCAGCGTGGCCATGGTCGGGCGGGGGGCCTGGGCGCTGCGCTCGGGGGTGCGGGCCGCAGAGGTGGGCGTGTCCCCCAGGCAGCCCGAGCCGCGCTGGGCCGGGAGGAGAGGAAACGCTCACGGCGGGCCCTCCCCTGAGAGGCAGGGGCGGCACTGGTAGGTCTGCGCCCCTGGTCCCGTCTGTGGTGAGGGGACCAGGAAGCGTTCGCACAAAAGCCCTCCCCCGCCCCCGTGCATGTGGGAACCACAGCAGCTCATCGCCAGAGGCAGTACCAAGGCGGACAGGCCCTGGAGAAAGTGGCGAATGACATTCGTTCTTCCAGTAACTGGGCACACGGGCTGCCTCGCACGTGCCCGACACTCTTTCAGGGGCCAGGCCTAGAGCCAGAAACCAAGCAGACAGGCTGCCCGTATGCAGCATCGTTGTAGAAGGAGACGCATTCCGGGATGCCGGATGCATAGGGAGGCTGGAGATCTGACAGCAGAGTGCGCACCTGGGGAACGGGGCTGATTCACGGCATTTGGGCGTGTCTTCCCCAGGGAGTGGCTCCTTCCCCAAGCCCCTTTGTGTCCTTGTCCCTCCTGTGCATCTGTGGGCAGACTTTGCAGAAAGGGAGGTTCGCTCCAGGCAAAGCCTTGCTCACCAGAGGATGGGCCTGTGTGCGTGGCCGCATGCCTGTCGCCCCCACGCCTGCACCTGGACCACAGTCTGTGCTGGCTCAGAAAGCAGGTCCTTGTGAGGCCGTGGTGCCCCCATCCCAAAGCAGCCAGGTCCTTGGGGGACCCCACACAGCCGAGTGAGACCGGGAATATTTCTGCTCTTGGTAGCCCCTCCAGTACTGGGCCGCGGCCTGCTGGCACCTCCGTGCTGGCTTCCCCTGGAGCTGCGGAAGAGGGTCTGATGGGTTGGAAACGGGCCATCCTATCAGGGGGAGGAAAGTAGGACCATCACATCCTGGGATAGGAAATTACTAGATCAGAAAGACCTCACCTTTTTGAAACTTGCTGTAGTTTTGCGTGTATTTCCAGCATTATCTTTGTCACTGGTCACCTGGGAGAGGCAGGCATTGGCACACCCGGCCCACTGCTCTTGCCGCTGGGTCCCTGTTGCCTGAGGGCAGAGCCCCTGCTCTCTCAGAGGTGGCGTTTATGAGACCGCCTTCTCTTTTCTAAGAAGCAACCGGCAGGTTCGCAGTGGATCGCACCGTCTTGCATGTCTAATCTGGAGAATTCTCTGCCACGTAGAGACATCCTGGACGGTCGGGAGCGACGTAGAACGTGGACCACTGGTCATGCCCGCGCCTCGCCGCGACCCGGGTCCTCCGCGACGGTGGAGCATGAGCCCAATCGTTGCTCCGTTCCACAGCAGTCCTGCTTCTCGTGCAGTGTGGCCCACATGTCCTGAGTTGTCCCCTCCACACACCACGGGCTCAGCTTTACCGTACACATGAGGTGATTCTGCTTCACGTTCCAGCATGGATTTTTTTACGTTTCCCGATAAAGTCTGAACCACTTTGTTCCTTGGGAAGGCCACCGTCTCCACCAGGTGCTCAGCAGCTGGACTTGGCCCGGGACAGATCAGCAGTTGGGACGCTGCAGGACACGGCTCCCTGTCGCGCCTGGCGAGACGGGCACTAGAAGCCAACGGGTTTGCGCCTGGCCCTCCGCGGCCCGCAGTCGCTGTGTCCCATGTACGTCCTCCCTCTGTCCCAGATCTTTGTGCCTCCTTCAGCCCAAGGCTCTACTCCTCACGCCCTTTGTGGACAGGGGACACTCTTCTCAGCCATGGAGGGGCAATTCGGTTCCCACCGTGCACCGCAGGTGCTGTGTGCTGATGCCTCCCGCAGGGGCCCACCTCCTGTCCGGTGCTCTGCAAACACGTGCTACCGGCAGGCACACAGACAGCAGGGGACCCTCACCTGCCTCGGGTGCTGACAGCGGCATCTCACTCGGCCACAGAGACGCCGTCACTGCTCAACGATCACGCTTGCGGCGATCTTTAGAAACATTATCGTTCTGCAACCAAAAGGCCTCTCTCCTCCTGCTATTAATCTCTATGAACGTCTCTGTTCAGATGGGGCCCCAGTCACAGAAATTTATAAAATTGGATCTCACGAGGATTAAAACTCTAATGTCCATAAAGTTTGCGAATTGACTTCCCAGTCTCGTGCCCAAGTGCAGAAGGGCCATGAAGACACCGGGTGGGAGAACCGGGCAGGCTCCCGGCCCCTCTTCTCAGCGCCTTCCCATGCCGACAGCAACCGGGCTGGAGGTGAGCCCTCGGGGGCCCGTCCGTGGCACCCACTGTGGCTGGGCACTACCCACGGCTCACGCCGGGCCCCTTGGCCTAAGCTGGTGGCAGAGGTGCGGGGGCTGCCGAAGCTGTTCCTGCGAGGGGAGTTTCGGCTCGGCCTCCTGGGGAGCCTTAAACTTGACCTAACACTTCCTTGGAAGGGATCGCGGAGCCTCCAAGAGGCGACTCAGGAACCTGGGGGAAGGGGGCCCTGAGCAGGGCTGGGACCACAACCGACGTGGCCATCACACGTGGGGGCCCCCTTTCCCTGGCGCTGGCAGTGGGAGGCCGGGTCGCACAGCCCACGCGGCAGCTGTGGCACCGACAGCATCGTGGAGATGCGCTCGTAGGTCATCTGTTCGGGCTGAATAGGGCAATTGTGCATTTCAAGGAGAGTGAAAGACGGGTTTGGAATGTCGCGGGGCACCGTGAAGCGCGTCGTGCGTTCATTCCTCAGGTGGCACCATGAACACGAGCACGTGCCGGTTCACGTGACAGCTTTGCCGTGGCGTGGGGTCCTCTTCCCTACTCGCGGGAGGGATGGCTGGCACCGTGCGGGGGGCTGGTCCTGTCCCCAGCACGCGATTTTTCCAGGTTTTCCACCAAAGACTCGCCGGCCCAGGTGAGCCGGTGTGGCCGCTTCCAGAAGGTGAGTGCGCTCACCCCCCGCGGAGCAGGGTCCTCGTGCTGGTGGAGCAGACGGAAGACGCCTCGGGCGCCCCACAGTAGCACCCTACCCTCATCCTCAGAATTTGCTAAATGCAGTTCAAAGGCAATCGATGCGTTGCACAGAGCATTTCCCCACTTTCTTCCAAACAAACGCATTCCTGACGAGTTAGTTTACTCACAGATCGCCACGAGCGTTAATGACCCCCCGAGTCTTGTTCTGCCAGTCACCCAGATGGCCGTTGATGAAGATTTAGCCTCATGTTCTAAGTGTCAGGGCTGTCAGCGGGCTGAACTGTTTGACCAGAAGAAAAAACGCACAGGGAGCTATTGATTACAGCTTCTCCGTGTCACTTGCTCACCAGGATTTAGGTATTGATGAGGCCGCGAGTGAAAACAAGCTCTTTCCCTTGTGGGCTACTACCACGAGAACAAAGGCGAAGTTGGAAAAAATATTCAGCCAGCACTAGAATCAGAGGGATTCCATTATTGATTGAAAGGCCCCTTCGTGTTATTTTTGTTGGAGACAAATCTATGGGTTTGGAAGTTTTATAGCTTTTGAGAAAGGGTCCGTGTAAGGGATGGGTTCACATATTGGATGAATTAGATTTCACAGCGTGAGGATTTCGATGCGGCTGTGATATTAGGAGCTGCTTGGTTATTGATAAAAATTACGTTTTATGCAGCACGGGGCTTTAAAGGAGAGAGCGTAAGAGGGCACGGATCCTTTGAAATGTCCTTCGGGCTCCAGTAAATTTCGGCAGCTTTCATTATTTTAGTAGTCTGAATCTGCCACTAAAATTAACACAAACAGAAGCAGTGTTCCCGTGTCTAGCAGTGAAAGCAGTGTGTCTTCGGTGAGTCCCCGTGGCATCGCTGCAGGCACCAGGTAAAGCCTGGCCGGGGAGGTCAGCGTCGCCATCGCACGACTTCTGCGCTCTTGTCCACGTGACGCATAGGGTCGGAGGCTTCCCGGTCCGTCTCTGGTCACTCCACAGCTCGGGGAGCAGGGCAAGAAAATCAGAGCTCCCGGTGAAGTCTGCTGTTAGGTAGGAAAATTGAATTGGTGCCTAAACGTTTGTGAGCCCAGCTTGGACTAAATCTCTCTCTCTCTATCCGTCAGAGCTTAAGTTGTGTGTCATCTGACCATGTCCCACAGCAGTTATTAACGTGACTATCGTATTGGATCAAGACCCTCGATCGGAGTCAGTATTGCGTTCTGAAAACGGCCACTGACAGTGGGGATGGCAGGTGCTTGCGGGACGGGGCAGTGGTGCTGCTCTCCATCGGGGAAGCGGCGCGAGAGGAGGCCAGGACTCCCCCCTCCCCCAACCCCGCTGCTCCTCCGAGACCACCCTGAGACTGCGTGCGTTCCCATGGCAACCCACACTTCCAGGCAGAACCAGGACCGGTGTGATGTGGGAGGAGTCAGGTTCTCACCACCAAAGCCAGATGACCTGCAGGGCTGACCAGCCCCCAAGGGCATGCCCAGCACTCCCCCTCGAGCAGCTGGTGTCGCGGCAAGAAGTATGGGCGCCGGTCCTGCCTTGGCTGAGCTGGAAACGCATCTTTGCCTCAGAGGTGCCATGTGAGCTGGGCCAGCGATGTCGTGTGAGCCGAGGCTGACCACGTATGGCCTGGGGCTTGTTGGGGACATGTGGCGGTCTGCACCGGGCACAGAGCACACGCTCCCTGTGGCCCTGTTGCGTGCTGCATCTGGGACGGGACTGGGGACCATGCCATCTGCCCAGGGTCAGGCACAGCTCAGCGCCCACCGAGGGCACACTCCAGGCAGGGTGTGGCAAGCCGAGACATACGCACGGCCAGAGGACAACCGGATACCACATACGTGTGCTTAGCCGCTCTTCTAGAAACACACCTGACTGACGGCTCATGGCTTTGTCCAGCTCAGGTCTTTGGAGGTGGAGCTTGGGGGTAGGAGATGTGGCTCTCCTCTCGGCTGAGCTGCGGACTCCGTCGAAGGAGCCTGAGAAACCCTCAACCTCTAGGACCCTGCGGGCGCGGCCATATGAGCGTGACCCCAGAGGGCAGGACAGGGGCCGGCGCTGAATGGTCCCTGGCACCTCCTGTGTCCCTTCCAGGGCGGGGTCTGCGGAGCAGCTGTGCCCTTCCTTCTGCCCCAGCTCGGGCTCCAGCGCTGGGCCGGTAGCTGTAGCTGCCCTCACTGGCCATCCTGTCCTTGTCAGGCCGCCACTGTGCTCTGTGCTCTGCATGACAACGAGAACCATCCCCGAGCACGAACTGGCCTTCGGGGGCTGACCACCTGTGCCCCTTCACCCCAGTCAGGATGGAGCCACTTAGGAAGTAGGACTGACTGACCCAGGCCTCCTGGAAGTCCCTCAGATTCTGAGTAACTGCTTGCTGGGATCTTTAAGCAAAATGACCATCCATCTGCCGGAGCCCCTGCAGTGGGAACACTGCGTGTACCCTTGCGTGTGGTGGCCCGGGCGTGGCCGTCCCTGCCGTGCTGTGTGCTGCCCACGGAGGGTGCTCCACAACCCGAGACCGACTCCGTCCACCCCACACCTCCCATCCCTTTCCTTCCCGCCTGTGCTCTGGGCCAGCTAAGAAATGGACAAAGGATATCAGGGTATTAGCTTTAGTAGGGTAAAGGCTGGGGGCAGGGGGTATGGTCACGGTGGGCCTCCCAAGAATTCCTCTGGAATCGGACCCCCTATGCTGTACCAGCCCCAGCAGGGTCGGCTCTGCTGACCGCGCCTGTGCCGTGGGGCAGACGGGGCCTCCCTGCAGGACCTCACGGGCTGCCGAGCTGGGCATTCTCATCCCTCCCTCCCAGGGTGGCCAGTCAGTGAGTCTTCCTCCCCTCAGGCAGGGGTGAAGGGTAGGGGGTGAGCAAGGCCAGGCATGTCCCTCGTACCAGTGGGTGTCCTGCCACATGGAAATCAAAAGCAAGGGTAAGGCTCACTGTGCCCACGCTCCACAGTGGACTCTGTCCTGAGGACAGACTCCGAGTGGGTCTGCCACTGGGGATCCTCGGAGCTCCCATCCACACAGCCCAGGCCGTAGTGGGAGGACGAAGGCATTCCCCTGGGGACAGCTGCTGAAAATGAGCCTCCGACCTCTGGAGGGAACAGAGGTCTCCTCCCCTGGTAGGACTGGCTACCTGGAATGTGTTAGGTGAGATTGTTGGCCCATGTGTGGCTGTGGGAATAGTGTCTCCCCCGTGTGACCATGACCTCCCTCGCATCCAGCGCCTACAAGCCCCGGCGTCCAGTCTAGGATGTGAGGAATCAGACGCCCCCAGTTCTGCGCTGCAGCGGCTCTAGGCAAGGCAGAAGAGCGTGCCGGGCGTGGGGGAGGTCCTTCCTTGGGGCATTCGGTGTCCGCTAGGGAAACCTGCCTGTGGTTTGGGCCCTCCTCCTCTGGGGCTGCGGGCTGGCCTGCACTTCCCCGGGACAGCAGTGAGCTGAGCTGCCCGTGGGTTGGACGGGCGTGGTTGGTGGAAGCCCGCCGAGATATTTGCCCCAAGCTCCCCTGCACCTCTCCTGCTGCGTCTCAGGGACACCCAGCTGCCCCTGGTCCCGGCAGTGGGTCCTCTTTTTTTTCTTTTTTTTTTTAAGATTTTATTTATTTGACACAGAGATCATAAGTAGGCGGGGTGGGGGGGAAGCAGGCTCCCCGCTGAGCAGAGAGCCCGATGCGGGGCTCAATCCCAGGACCCTGAGATCATGACCTGAGCTGAAGGCAGAGGCTTTAACCCAGTGAGCCACCCAGGCGCCCCGGCAGTGGGTCCTCTTAACCATAGGTTGGCTTCTCTCTGTAGGACTGTGTTTGGGTTGGTTTTCATCGTAAGATGACCTCGCTTTTAGTGAAGCCATTCCGTTCACTAAGGCAGGCACCTGATCACGCAGTTTGTCTCCAGAGGTGAGAGGCTATTTGAGGCCGGCCGAGGGGTGAGGGCCACTGTGGCCCTGGGTGTGCCGTCCTGAGGGACCGTGGGAGTGGGTGGTGTCCAGCGGCAGGGTGGCAGCAGCAGTGGCCGCTCAGGTGAGAACACATGAAGACCAGATCTTCTCCACCTTCCTAAACATCCCAGGACTGGTGAGCGCAGACAGACACTCCCGGGGCCCTGCGTGGCGTGAAGCAGGGCCAGCAAACCTTTCCTATAAGGAGCCTGATGGTAAATAGTTTAGGCTTTGAGAAGCAGCCACAGACAGTACGGCTACGTTCCGATGAAGCTGTGTTTACGAAATAAAGACCGTAGTGGCTGATAGCCAGTTTGCCAATGCCTCGTGTGAGTACCGCCTTCCCAGAAGGTTCCTGTCGCTTCTCGAGAAATTTGCGATTTTGCATACCGTCCCGTAACTTGGAAATGTAATTTTGAACTTGGTAAGCGTACACGATTGATTTCTTACCAGCGGCAATTTTCTCCTCCCGGATCCTGCTGTGAGGGGGTTCTCTGAACTGTGCTGGACATTAGTCTTGGGGCATTATGGCACCCTTTGGCCCCCCGAGGCCCTCAGAGACCAAGGGGTGTGCAGGGCTGAGACCGCCAGTGGGCGGCCTGCATGTGGCCGAGCCCCTGCTAGGTGAGTTGTGGTCAGGGGCCTTGCTTGTGACCCCGGAGCCCAGACTGACGGCGGCTTCCTGTTTTCTAGGTGCCCATCCTCATCCCGTGCCATCGCGTGATCTGCAGCAGCGGAGCCGTGGGCAACTACTCCGGAGGCCTGGCCACGAAGGAGTGGCTGCTGGCCCACGAGGGCCACCTGGCGGGGAAGCCGACCAGTCCCGGGGGTTCCCGTCCGGCTGGAACGCAGCTTGGGGTGCAGGGTGGCCGGAACTGAGGGTTTGCAGGCGGCCGTGTTGGAGCGGCACGCGCTGGCACCGTTGAATTAAAGCTCTGGACGTGTCCTGAGGGACGTGGAGCGCGTTGTGTGTCTCGTTCTTCTGTTTCGCAGCAGAGCGGCTTGGGAAGACCGGCCCTTGTTCGCAGCGCGTCCCCTCACGGCGCTGTTCCGTCTCTGACGTCCGCCAGCGCCACGGCGAGAGAGCAGGGGCCTGGCAGCCAGCGGGGCGACCGTCCCGGAAGGTGTCTGCGGGGCCAGCGGCTGTGCCCCCCGCAGCACCCCGGTCCCCACGCAGGCCTGAGAAGCTGGCCCTCCCCGCCCACGGCCCGGCTCCGCGTCCTCTCGGCCCTCGAGGCTGCCAGGCCCGTGTTTCCCGCTCCCACCTTCCCTGCCGGCCGGGGTGGCCCGGAAATCCTGCTCACGGGGGCTTCCCCGCTTCGCTTCTCTCCCGGCCAGGAAGGCCAGCGCTGGGGGCGCCCATCTGGGGCCGTGTCTGCCGAGTGGAGGAGACCCGCCTGCCAGCGCGAGCCGGGAAAACAAACGGCTCTTTGAGGCGGGTTTGGTCGCAATGGCCCTTTACAGGGGCCTGGCCTCGGGCCCCCACCCCTCTCCTGACACGGTTGACCCTCGCGTGCCCTGAACAGAAGGTGACGAGGCTTGCCGACCTCTCCTCCCTCGCACCCCAAGACCGAGCCTGGAAGTCAGAGGTCACACAAGAAGGTGGGTCAGCTCCTGTCCCCAGGGGCAGTCTGGAGTATTTCCAGCATCCACCAAGGACCTCGGGCTGACACTTCATTACCCTGTTGTCATTTTAGCTTCGTAATTAAGTAGATCTGAAAAGCATACGGGGAACTTGTAGCTGTGCACGCAGATAAATAAACTAGAGCCTGGGATCTAGGGAGAAAGGAAGCTGCACCCCGCCGCACAGTACAGAGCTGTGTTTGTGTCCAGGGTTCCTGGGACACCGGAGGGCACGGCCGGCAGCTCAGACGCTCTGGACGGGTCCCTGAACGCCGCAGATACACAGCCTGTGGAGGGCGCGGTGTGGGTGTGTTTTGTATTTCATGTTGGCACCTGTAAAAGAACAATTACCTAATGTAAACACAGTTCCACCAAATTCTTGCATTTTTTCCTCAAAAATAGAGAGCTCTGACCATCACTGCATTGTCTTCCGATTCCGCTTCTTCTCCGAGCTTCTGTCCGCGGGCATGCCGTCCTGCTCGCACGGGCAGCCGCGTAGCGTCCGACTTCGGGACAGACCCCTGAGCCACCTGCGCTGAGCCCCCGGCCGGCTGCGAGACCATAAGCACAGTCTCTCGGCATCTCCCTGCGCCGGCAGAGGGGCTCGATCCTGGGTTTCTGACGTGTTGGGAAGACGGGTGGGGGTCTGGGGCACACTTTGCATTTGGGGGCCAAGGAGGAGGTTGTATCGTAAATTCTGTAAGGAAAATGCTCTTCTCCAGGAACTCACGGTCACCGAGAAACGTGATCACACTCTGCCCTTGCGCTCTGCCGGGAGGAGAGGGCCGGGGCTCTCCACGGCAGGTTCTCCTTGTGGGCGGGGGTGTGGACTCCGTCTGGCTGCTTTCCGACAGAGGGCACCCTAGCAGTGCACTAGGGCTGCCATTGGGAGACCCCCAGCCACCATGGGCTGCGGTGGATGTGAGAGTGGGGGCAGGGCAGAGCGCTCCGAGCGGCTCTGTGACGGGCCCATGGAGCACTAGGTGCCATCGGTGCTGCTGGCCGGCCCGGCGATGCTCCGCATGTCCCTTGCCACCCACGTGCTGGGCACGCAGGCCACCTCCTGGGTCAGGAAAGTGCGGATGATGCCACGTGCTTCCCACTGCGATCTCCAGACGCCTGGGTGGGCTCCGAGGGAGCGTCCTGGGTGGGACAGCCCCCCGTGCAGCATGCAAGGCCCCAGTGCCCCGTGGGGCTCAGCCACGTGCAGCCAGGGGCCTGCCCATCAGTGCAGTCCAAGGCGACCCTGCGGCCCGGCATGGCCAGGCACCGCCTGTTCGGGCCATGCCCTTGGTGCAGAACAAACCCGCGCTCTGTTTTCTGTCTCCCAGGGCTTCCTCAGCTCTGTCAGAACAGGCTTGATATGCGCCCCGAGGTTCCCGCTGACAGAGGCGGTGACCGGGCTCAAACCAGCGCGTGTACCGCTCCAAGGACAAGCTCTGCAGAGGCCGACATGAAAGCCCACGCGGGGCGCCTGGAGCCGTGCTGCTCACGGTTGCGGCGCAGTTTATGGAAATAAAGAGGAAAAGGAAAGGCACAAAGAAATACAAAAATGTTTTCCAAATAAAAAGAAATGTCGAGACAAGAAAGCTGTGTTCTTCGGCCTCAGCCCCAGGTCCCCTGCATGGATTGGTTTCCCCGTCCACGTGGCGCGGGGGACTTTGAACACGGACACGGAGACCCGCGGGCAGGGGACGGCTGGCTCTGCGCGGGAGCTCGGCTGGGGGGCACTGTGCTCCCTGCTTCCAGAGACTGAGCCAACGAGAGATTCAGAGACGGTGTCTGTGTTTGCAGGACCACGCGTCCTTGACGATGCCCTTGGCCAGGCAGGCGCCCAGGGTTACAGTGGGCGGCCGTGTTCCTCACCAGCCCCTTTCCCCACGTGCAGCAGAAGCGCCAGGGAAGCCCCCCGCCATCCACCATGTCCCGTGGCTGCACCGAGGGACGGAGGACCAGCACAAGTCTGCCTTCCCACCGCCTCCAGAAGAAACACCGCAGTGTCTCGTAGGCGCAGGGGCTGAAGCGGGGCCACAGTAGAGGGCCCCGAAGGGAGTGTGGACTCTGCGGGATCGGCTCCTTGCAGCTCTAGACACTCAGGCCGTGGACCAGGCATGTTCGGGAGGCAAGTAGGCTCACCGTGTAGGTACCTAACTGGGACTTCTAATCCTTGTCTGCTTCCTACCCCGAGATGCACTCACAGAAGAAGCCACACGTGTCTCGAACACTTGCCAGAGAGGGAAGTCCTTCCTATCCCGAGGGGCTTTGGGCGCCCGTTTTCTTCCGAGTTTCCCCGCACACCATGTGCTCACCCAGAATCTCCTCTTCCGAGTGGCCAGGCTGTCCAGTGCAGGTGTGTTTATATGGACACCCTTTTTGTTTCTGTTTTTTTTTTAAGATTTTATTTATTTATTTGACAGATAGAGATCACAAGTAGGCAGAGAGGCAGGCAGGGAGAGGGGGGGAAGCAGGCTCCCCTCTGAGCAGAGAGCCCGATGTGGGGCTCGATCCCAGGACCCTGAGACCATGACCTGACCTGAAGGCAGAGGCTTAACCCACTGAGCCACCCAGGCAACCCCCCCTTTTTGTTTCTTAACCCATTCGTGAGTAACCACGTTATCCCAGAACTCATTTCCTTTAAAACTGTGATGTAAGGATGAAGCCCGGACAAGGCCGTTGCTTAAAAACCCAAGTGGTGGCTTGATCCCGCGGGAGCCCCGTGGGGCGTGTGTGCTGTCTCCAGAGGACTTGTCCTCCCCGTGGTGGCGCTGGCAGGGCGGACCGGCGCTGGTGGCCATGTCTCCCCACGCATGGCACCCACATGCCCCACCCCGTCGCTGGGACCACAGGCAGCAGCACCGACCCAAAGCCCGGCCACCGTGAGAGCAGGCGGAACATCATAGCCGAATCAGTGTGAAAACTGTTGATTCTAGAGCTGGCCAAGCTCTTGCGCGATTTTGGTTTCAAGCCGCCTTTAGGAGGACTCTGAAGCGATAAATGACATATGTGGACACACAGGATAAAGGGTGTTCTTTTACTTGAAAGATTTTCCCGCTAGATCCGTCAGGAAACTGAGCTCTGCTCTTGGTCCCCTAGCTGTGATGTATTTGGGAGTATTGGGGAATCCCAGTGCGTCCTTTGGGTGTGTGTGCCCGCTGCCCTCCTGGCGTGGGGTCAGGGGGTGAGGGCAGCGGGGGGCCCTGAGTGCGGATTTCGCTTGGTTTGGCCTCCCTCAGCCCATACATGGTCTTTCCTTTTCCATTCGCCAGCATTTGATTGAGGGTTGGTGTTTAGGAAGCTGAAGCCCACATCAGCTTTACCTGTTATCAGCTTGAAAGACGCCGAGATTTAAACGGAGCTCTGCCACGCGGCCCGTCTGTCCTTCTGTGGCAGTTGAAAGCCGGACCCAAAGCCTGGGGAAAGTGCAGGTCCTGACGCGTCTCTGAGCGGCCGAGGCAGCCGGGCTCGGACCCCGTGGCTCCAGCTGCCGACAGATGAGCGCGTCTGGCCTCCATCAGCCGGACGGCGGCTCCGGAGCGTGTGTGCTGGGCCGCCGGGGGAGTGAGGCCTGGGGCAAGGGCCTGGACAGTGAGGCACGGCTGGACACAGAGCCAGCCCGACGGCGCCCGAACTGATGAAAGGACATCGTTAACAAGGCTTTAAAGTTTTCTCCATGTTTTTTCATGGAGAAAAGCCACAAGACGGAAGTTCTGCACAGACACCAGTTAAGATGGAAAACACGGCCCCGGTGTTGCAGGGCACCTTCGCAAGGCCCCGCGCTCAGCACCGTGGTTTGAGTCGCCTTCCCGGCTTACTGGCAAGGGGAGCTCGTGGTGGGGGCGGTGCTCGAGCAGAGCACGTGGCCCCGCGTCCGACGACCGAGCCAGCGCTGCAGGTGGCCGTACGGGAACGCTGCCGCGAAGGGAGGGGAGATCCGCTGCTCCTGCGGCTGCCCTCACCTGCTGGCGGTCCGGTCCCCCGCGGGCCGGCTTCTCATCCGGTGCCAGGTTCCCGGGACGGGGGCTGCGAGGGGCAGAGCAGAGGGCCCGCGGCCTGTGTCCCGTCTCGTTCCTTGCCCCTCGGCGGCTGAGGCACCCCCAGCAGGCCCACACCGAGGCTTCTCTGACGTCTTCCTAGTACCCGTCACTTGTGTTTGGTTCCCAAACACCAGCAACATGTTTGCTTCCAGATTGGTTTGTTGACTTAAATTAAGAAAAACCCAGCTGGAGAAAATACCAGTGTCTAAACATTAAGCAACATGTGATATTGTGCAAAAAGTATTGCTTTTGCCTGTTTTGATTGCCGTAGCTACGAGCAGAAGTCCGTGCACGTGTGAGCGTCTTGGCAGGCGATGGGGGCCCAGGTATGCGGCGCTGAGCCGCACGTTCCTGCAAGCCATTCGGGCCCCGAGCCCTGTGGGAAAGCTCTGCAGCCCGGGCCCCCTCTCCCCAGCCCCTGGCCACGCCTCCAAGGGGCCTGCACGGGGCCTCTGAACGTGCCCAACCCGGGTCGCAGGAGCCGCTCCTGAGAAGGGAAGGCCAGCCCCGGCCGTCTTTGGGGATTCAGTCAGTTGAGGGCTCAGGAAAGCAGGTAGGGAACACCGACCACCCTCTCTGCTCACCTCATAACCACACAAGGTGTGTATCAGCAGGGTACGGTCCACCGGGAAGGGAGGCCTGTGGGACGGGGGAGACCATGTGGCTGAGCTGAGGTCCCGGCACGGTCTGGCTGCATCCTCGTGGATGGGTTTCTTCGGGGAGGAGGACAGTCCCTCCTAGAGTTAGATTTTGTGAAAGCTTGGAGACCCTTCCAGTTAAAAGGTCCTGCGTACGTGTACGGTCCTGCTCCTGAACAGACGTCCTCAGTGCCAGCTGGGGGACAGGAACCTCACGGCTCCCTCGGTACTGGTCCAGCTGCAATGCACTCTGCGGGGCCTGGCACGGTCTCCAGGTGCTTCCTTCGGAGGCCCTGCTTACTCCCGATTCCCAAGAAGGGGGTTAAAAATACTCCCAGCAAAAACCTCTGTGTGAGGGGCGCAGTCCGGACAGAGCCCTTGCTGGTGCTGCCGCGTCGACCCCGCTGCGGGGCCTTCCTAGTGTCTCCCGGGCCGCGGTGCAGCCCACCCTCCTGAGAACTGGTCCCTACGGGGGGGGGGGGGAACATCTGTGCCTCGCTCCCACCTGCCTGAGTACCCCTTGGTGGCTGCTGCACAGCGGGGAGCCAAACCTGGCCCTTCTGCCCATTCTCACGGCTCCTGTGGACTTCTGGGACCCTTTTCTCCTCTTTTCCCTCGGATGCTGCTGAGTCCTTGTCACACTGCCACTGTGCTCAGCCAGGGGTCTAGACCATGTGGAAGGAGTCCCAGCCATGTGTCCCTGGGTACAGCCCAGGGCACCCAGCACCTCCCCGCAGCCCTCCACCCCCAGGGCTGGGCGGCTCTGTCCCTGTTGCGCTGTCACCAACACGCATGGAGAGCAGGGTCTGAGGCACGTTGAAGGAGGTGGGCAGGAGCATTAGCCCAGGGGCAGCCGGTGAGCAGGGAGGAGGGCTGTGGCTTGCAGCATCGAAACCCCACCCCTGCCATCGGGGTGCACCGGCCTGGGAGGCCACCCCTTTGCAATACTCAAATTAACCTCGTACAGTGAGGTCTTCTTAAATGTTCTCCTCCCAGGAGTTTTGCTCTTTCTAGAATCTCCTTCAAGTGGCCTTTTGTACCACAATTTGGACCATTTTTCTTGGGGAAAGGGCCTTTGCAGTTTCCTGGGCTTTGGCTGTGATCCTCCTGCCCGGCACAGCCTCCCCAGATGACCCATCGGATGTACGGGACAGCTCAGGTCTGGGCTTGCACGCTACTCCCCTCACCCAAGGCCCTTGCCGAAGGTGGCAGAGTGGTGGCCATAACCACACCTGACCACGTTGTCCGTCCGACTGGCCATGTCAGAGTCTCTGGGTCGGGGTGAGGTGGATGGAAAAGAAGCCATGAGGCAGTCATAGAACATTCTAGAACATTGTGGAGCTCGCTCCCATAGGGCTGGTAGAAGAGCTGCTGGCTGGGAGTCAGCCCTGCCACCTCCTTCTGGGAGTGGATCCGGTCAGGGAACGAAGAGGCCCACAGGCCCCTGCACACAGGCAGCCTCCCACTTCGGGGCGAGGAGGGCAGTGCCTTCCCGAGACCCTCTCCCACTGTGGGTGGTGCTCGGAGCCCCTAGGCCCCACTCTGAGGGGTCGCTGTCCATCTCCTGGGATATCCCAGCTTTGGTTCCTCCATCAGGAGCCGCACGGAGAGCAGGCAGCAGCATCTGCACGGGGACCTGTGGGAGGGTGTTCCCAGCTCCCGAAGCCGAGGCTCTCCATCCCTGCGGTCACCAGCCTCCAGCCATGCCGAGGAGCATCTGAGGCTGGTTCAGGCTACAGCCAGGTCAGAGAGTGGTCCGGGAGTGGCCCGGCCCCCAAGCCCAT
Source organism: Neogale vison (assembly GCF_020171115.1). Lineage (NCBI taxonomy): Eukaryota > Metazoa > Chordata > Mammalia > Carnivora > Mustelidae > Neogale > Neogale vison. Next base: position 237,580,320 of record NC_058092.1, read on the forward strand.
GCCTTCAGAGGTTACGGAGCCCTCCTTGGCACTGTCCCTTCGTTGGCTCTGTCCTCCCCTGAACCCATGACCGCATTCAGACCAACTGCCACCATCTGTCAGGGTGGGCGGCAGTGTCTGCGGTTGTCCACGGTGACCTTGAACTGGGTGGAGTAAGGGTCTGTGGAAGTACAGACGGGAAGCACCTGTGCATCAGCTCGCACAAGGAGGGCTCTCCCCAGAACCACAGTCTGCTTTTCTCAGGACCCCTCCTGGCCACGGGAGGAGGGGGCTGAATTCCAGATGGCACGCAGCTGGTGCGCTTCTCCACTCTTCCTTGGAAAGGCCACAGCAGCTCGGCTCAAGGGTAAGTGTGGGGTCGGGACGCGTGGAGGCAGCCAACGTACAGTGTCAGTCCCTGAGCTCCGGTGCACAGTGGACCCAAGGCAAGTAAAGGGCAGCGAGGAGCCCAGAGTGGGGAGGCCAGGACGGGGGCAGGGAGGAGCAGAGACCTCAAGTCACCCCTTGTTGGCTGGACGTAGTTCAGGACTGTGACCCTCGGTGGCCGGTCCGGATGATCTAAAGACACTTGCCCGGGGTCTCCTTCCTGATTCAAGGATCGTGGGCCTGAGTGAACATGTGCCCGGCCGGCCCCCTGGGGACACTGCTGCCAGACATGGGTCTGCTCTTGCCAAAGCACCTCCCGGGGCGGGTGTAGAGGCCAGCGCTAAGCCTGTGGGTGTCGCCCCAGACACCAAGGCAGCCCCTGTGCCACCCTGCAGTAGTGCCGTTCAGCTCGGGCCGTCAGCCGGGGACTGGTTATCGGGGTGATCGGGAACGTCCGGAAGGGCAGGGAGTGGCACTGGCAGCTCGTTGGACATCTGCAAACCCGGTGCTGAGCCCAGGAGGAGGAAGCAGCCCGTGCAGCCTGCCTGGGAAAGGTGGGGACTAGTTGCCCCACAAAGGGCTGCCCCTTTCAACCCCTCCTAATGCTCTCCGCTGGGGTGGGGGCACCCGTTCCTCCCCACCTTCTCATTGTGCTGTGCTCTTGACTGAGGCCCAAGACAGCTCGGCCCCATCCTGTTAGGAGGCGTCTGCTGGGTTACTGCTTCCCACCTGGTGCGTGTTTGCATCTTTCCCTGCCTCCTGGAAAACACCCGGTCCTGTCCCTATGGAGGCACTATCCCGGACCTGGAGGGTGAGGGGCCCCAGCCACACCCGCTCTGTGCATGGGCCCCAGTGCTCTGGGCTCCAGGGGCATCAACCAGCCCACCAGGGAGGCGCTGGCCACATGCAGCATTCAGGTGGGGCTGTTCAGGGGCACGGCCTCCCCAGAACCTACAGGCCGGCACCTGCCAGGCCACCCTGCACCCACCACCTCTCAGAATTCCGTGGAGCTCCTGGGTGTGTTCGGCCTCCACCAGGCAGACCCTTGGACGGGCACGCATTGCCACTTGGCCCCTCCTCACAACTCGAGGCCAGCCGCTGCTGTGGTCCCGAGCCCCGCCGTCCCCTTGGCTCCTTCTCCTGGCAGGTGGGGTCCTCCTGGGCTTCCAGTAGGACCCCTCCCCTCAGAACACTCTGGCCTTGTGCCCCAGCCCAGGGAAGCCTCCCAAACACCACCAGGACGGTGTTTCACTGAGGATTGCTTGTCTGTCAGTCTGCTCTTGGACTACAGAGAGCTCCTGGGGACCGCGAGGCCTTGTCCCTGCACTCTGTCCCGTAGAGCCCTTTCTGGCACAGACCCCCCACGTCCTGCCTACTCCCCAGACTTTCTTCAGTCCAGCAGACCCTGAACCCCTGTGCTGTGTGCAGCAGATGCAGCTGTGCCTTGAATGCCACTCTCAGTCCTGTAGACGGGAACACCGAGGCCCCAGGGCTCCCGGGGCTGGCCTTAGGCTACGGGCAAGTGCATGGCAGGGCCAGAATTGGGGGCTTGTCAGGTGTCCCACTGCCAAGCAGGACCAGGGAAGGGATGGCCGGAGCCCAGCCTGATGCGGGCAGATCCTCAGGGAGGGGTCTGCCCAACAGCCAGGATGAGGCTCCGCTGGGAGATCGTGACCTGTGCATGCAGAGATCTGGGAGCTCTTCAGGGCACAGGGAAGTGAAGGCAGTAAGAACAGAATCGTGTCTCCAGGACGGATGACCAAGGGCAGTCCTCCAAGGTGTGCTTGTGTTGAAAAGGGATCGGCCTAATGGTCCATCAGTAAGGGGCGGGGTTGGGTCGGTCGGAGCACTGACTCAGGAGTTCCGTGCGTGATCTCGGCCCGGCGCATTCCCCAGGCCAGCCTCCCTGCCCCCCCACCCCAGCCCAGGGAAGAGACAGGGCAGGATGTCCCAGTGGAAGGGGCTGGAAGGTGGCAGTGGGCGTGGCCACTGTCTCGGGAGGAGGGGTTCCATTCACCTACACCAAGCTGCCCTGCCTCCGCTGAGTGGGGGGACGTGTTATTTCTGGAAGAAGGGAGAGGGGAGCCGTTCTCAGCTTGTTAGAAAGGAAGCTCCGCGGGATGGCGGCTGTGCGGTTCCCGAGTGGGGCTGTGGGCACCCACCTCTGTGGCACCCGCCTCTGACCTCCAGCCTCCGAGAATGTCCAGAACCCAAGTTGAGACCCCATGGGAGGGATCTGGTTTCTGGTAGAGACGGGCTGCCAGAGGACCCTGTGTTCCTCAGAAATGATGTTCTCCATTTGAAGAGGGTGAGCCCGAGGCAGTTTCTAGGGGTGGTATCTGTCAGTTTTGTTTGCTTTCCTAGGAAAATCACAGCATCCAGGAAGTGACATGTGAAGTGGCTGGTTCATCTTCACTGACCCAAGGGCACCAGGAGTGGGTACAGTGCTGCGCCGTCCGCTTCCACGGGCTGTGCTTAGGGGGCGGTCAGAGTTCTGAAAACACGCAGAGTCCATGATGTGCGCGGGATGTCCCCAGCCCAAAAGAGTGAGAGCCCCTTAAAGGGCTCCCTTTCCTACGGCTTTCATGGTTTAGCCAGCCTGCGTTCTGCGGTCGTGGAGCAAATCACAGGGCGGGGGCCTCGAGCGGAGGCCTGCCGTCTCCCAGCAGCCTTCTTGGCTCAAGGCCACTCTCCGGGGCCCACAGCATGGGTGTGGGAGCCTGGGTGCGTGCACCGGAGGCCCGAGGGGCTCTGGCCCGGTGTGTCTCATTCACGGGCATTCTGAAGTGTGTCCTTGCCCCCCATGCTGGCTGCTGCAGCTGTGTCCGCTCCCCCAAGGGCCTGGCTCAAGGGCCACAAGGGAAGCTCCGAGCGAGGGGGGACTTTGTCACCGGCACCAGCCCCTCGGCGCGGCCCGGGGCCTTGCAGCTGGACGCCAGCCCCTCGGCACTCTGCAGCTGCCCAGACCAGGCCCCTGCCTCAGGAAATGGGGACAAGTTATTTTCTTGGGCACAATTCCTGAAGATCCTGCGTCATCCGTTCCACGAGTGTGACTGCTGCTTCTGCTCAGCTTGGCCTTTGGATTTCAGAGTGACAGAGAGTGAGTCTGATGCAAATTCAGAAATCACCGCTGGTTTCTGGAAACAGCCGCAGGCGAATGTTAATACAGAAGCCTGCCTGTTGGGGGCTGGTCCCGGCACCGTGCGGGTGGACCAGGGGGCCAGGTGCTGGCCAGGACCCCTCGTGTTCCTCCCACCACATGTGCAGGCATGGGAGAGGTCCTGGCCCACCGCACACAGCTGGGGCCACCCCGGGGGCAGCCTCCAGAGCCTGGCCCAGCTCGGAGCCTCCTCGCGGGCATCCGTGTACGCACACCTGAAGTCCGGGGAGGAGGGGCTGTGCGGGCAGGACACGGTCTGAGCAGGGAAGAGGGTCATGCCAAAGGCCCGGAAGCCAAGAGGGCGTCAGAGGCGACAGGGCAGACCCTGGGCAGGACAGCCAGAGCCCCATCATTCGATGAGGTTACCAGGCATTTCCGTCTAGCCTTCCTCAGTGCCTTCTACGAAAAGGTTTCGGATGAGGAAGATGTTAGAGGCAGAGGCAGACTAGCCTCATTTGCCTCCTATCCTGGAAGCCTCGATATCTGTGGCTTTCTCGGGAACAGAGGTGCAGCCAGGTCGTGGCAAGGGGCTGTGGGGTTGGCACCCCGGCCAGCAGACCACAGGGGCCGCCCCATCTCCGGCTCCGGGGGCAGAGAGGTGGGCAGCGTAGCGCCTGGAGGCCGCTTGGAACTTTATCGTTTTGTCGGCACAAACCACACGTAACTCTGTAACAGAAAGCACGTCGCGTTCGCCGCAGACCAAGTTGATTTCCGTCCGTGGGAGCCCTGAGAAGAGCTTCTCGGTGCCTCTGGCACCTGCTGATTCTTCTCCCTCTCTCTCCGCCCTGGAAGAGAGGACAGGACGTTCTCCTTCCGGGTCTGACTGCGGGATCCTCACGTGGTCGGGGTTTCGCAGACGCCACGAGACCCGCACCCCGGGGCCTGGGAGCTCCCTGCCTGTGGCCCTGAAGAGACGCCAAGCCACCGGCCGCCTTCCCTGCACCCCGGAGGGGCGGGGGTCGTTCTCTGGAGGCCGGCTGCGTCCTCCGGCTCTCCATTCCGAGTCACCCGCTTCCCAAGGGGACGCACGTCTAGGCCTCCGCGTGACTCCCAGCCGAGGCCGAGGACCGCCCGCGGGCAGCAGGAGGGCTCCCTCCGAGCACGCGGTCACGCTCCCCCACCGGCGAGGCGTCCGGACCCCGACGCCGCGTGCAGAGCTGGGGACACGCATCTACTTAAAGCTGCTTCCTCTCTGAGATGCAGAATGACACGTGAGTATTACCGCACCGAGCGGCTTGTAGCTGTCCGTTCTCTTCCGCGCAGACATCTGCCCTCGGCGCCGGGACGCCAGTGACAGGTACTCTGTGGTTTCAAGCAAATTGGTCTCAGATGTAGATGAACAGCTTTTCTCGGGAAAGGACGGAAGCTTATCATGTGGTCAGCCTGAGCCAGCCGGGGTGTCCAGGGCCACTTCTTGCTGATTGGGGGTCCCTCCTGCCCCCCAGCCCAGGAGGGCTTTCCGGAGCCTCCACTCTCGTCCGCTACCCATCCTGCTGGCGGTGAACTCGGGCTGTGTGGCGCCCGTATGAGAAAAAGAGAGCTCAGGGCGTGCTGTCCCAGGGCAGGGACAGTGACGTCACGGAGGACAGGTGGGCATGAACTAGAAAATCAAGAGGGGCTTCCTGGAGGAGGCAGGGCGTGCCCTGCACCTGTTATTGCTAGACAGGATGCGAAAGGCTTCTCAAGCAGAAGGGGCACCCAGACACCTTAGCGCAGAGGTGGCACATGCGGTGTTGGCCATGCAGGAGGAACCAGGCCCCAGACAGCAGTGGGGACGGCCAGGGAGGCAGACACCCTTATTGCAGTGGGGGTCAGGTGTGGGTTCAGTTCTGGGTGAAGTCCCAGGAGGCGGCCCATCCAGAGAGCAGTACATAGCAGTCGCCAGGCTTGGGCCACTGTGGCCCCAGCACCCCTGCCCCAGTGTGGTGGGAGCCCCCCGCTCTGCACAGACCTGCATCACCTTGCAGCTGTCCCTGTACTTTCCAGCCCGGGAGGTGGCCTTTTCTGAATTCCTCCTTGGCCCCTGAATGGCACACAGCAGCTGTGACGCAGGGAACAGTCCCAAGCTGTTTCCTGGCAGGAAGACGGGCCCCAAGGAGGGCACGGGGCTTCGCCTGGCACCCCACTGACCCAAGGAGTCTCGGCCCTAGGTCCTCCAGGCTGGGACTGCGTCACCTGCTTCCCGGGGACTCATGAGAACAGAGGGCAGGTGGGCACCTCGTCCAGCAGAGCGGGCCGTAGCCCAGCTCGGAAAAGTCAGCCTGCGCAGCTCTGCATCCCGTGTTTTACATAATGAGGTAAGTCACTTAACGTCGCTGTGTCTTGTTAGAGAAGCTACTAATCCTTAGAGCTAACAGGACTAACTAATTAGTGTAAAACACTTAGAAAATACAAGAAATTCAGATGTGGCGCATAATTGGCCAGTCCTTCTGGTATTGACACTTGGGCTGTGGCCCCGATAAGGCAACGGGCTCGGCTCCACCGAGGGCATGTGCTGGTTTGAGGCTGAGGCCTGTGCAGGAGGGGGTTACAAGGCTCAGGGTCACTGGCCGTGTCCTGTGTCGCTCTGCAGCCGGAAGCGCGGTGGGGGCAGAACGGGTGAACCGGCCGAGCGGACGGGTTGTGCTCCCCCTCGGCCTGGGGCGGGTGGGAGTCCCAGCCCAGGGATGCCCAGAGAGCCGCCGGGGCTGGAGCTCCAGATCGGGACTGGACCAGCGCCACAGGCCGCTGGCAGTGCAGGGAAGGGCGGGCCTACCGGTAGCCGGGCCACCCCAAACCTGTCGGATGCTCCACTGTCTCGTCTCTGGCAAGGAGCGCAAGCCATCGTGTTGAAGTTTCTGCGGAGAGCAGAGCAGCAAGTGAGAGACGCCTGATGCTGAGCCCGCCTCCCGCAGCTTCTGCGACTCTTCCTCTTCACGGGACAGACGCCAGACTCCCTTCTCAGTCGCTAAGTGGCTTGGAAAAGATGTCCAAGCCCCGGACGCGGACAGCACCTGCCCCGAGCTCAGGGACACGCGCGGCCGCCGGGGGGTGTGGAGTCCCCAGCGGTGTTGGAAATAAGGTGGTGACTGGGCGTTCTCCTCGGTAGGCTTCTTCCTAAGGACGTATGGAGCCGTCAGCAAATCATTAATCTCTCTTTAAACCAGGGTGACAATGTTTACATTTAAGATCAAGATGATGATTTCGGGAAGAACTCCCCAGAAGCGCTCCTCACAGCTGGAAAGACACAGCAGCCAGTGAACGGAGCCCCTGCCTGGGCCAGAAATAACCCAAGACGGTCCTGGAGGCCCGCAGGCCCAAGGGCGATGCCAGGAGAGGCGGGCGTCTGATGGCAGTTCGTCGCCGATGTCGCGGAACAGAGCGGAACAGAGCCGGCTTCAGCGACAGCGGCACCGGAGTCATGCGCGTGGTGGCGGGGGATTCTGGCCAGCCTTGCGGGGGTCTGCATCGGACAAACTAGCTACGAGCAGAAACTTCTGAAGAGTATTGTTTTCAATTCATTAAAAAATAATAATTTGGGCACAAACAATAAAAGCCAGGGACTAGCAGATGTGGAAAGCCGGCGTTCTGGGAGCGTTCTGGCCAGTCCATCCTTCCGGGAGAGACTGCGGGGTCCCTCCAGCACCGGTGAGGCCTCCCTCTGGGCCTGTCCCTCTCCAGCACTTTGCAAGCTGAGACCAGTGCCTGGTGTGTGGCCCGACAAAGCCGCTTGCCGAGAGGCGGGCCTTGCGTTTGTGCTGGGGCCTGCGTTCTCAGCGGCCTCTTGGAAGAGCGTGCTAGGAAGCTTGTGACATCATCAGTCCAACGCTGGCGTTTCCGTTCTCCCTCAAAATGGGCCGCTGGGGTCCTCACGACACCCTGTCGTGTACTGCATTTCCCCGCACAGGAGAGATACGTGTTTTGTCCCCAAACAGTCCAGCTTTGAAGAGGTGACGCCCGAGGCCGCCCCCTCGGAATGTGCGCTGATCCCATGGCATTCTAGAATCCCGTCCGGATCGCCCACAAGTGTGCGCGCGTTCAAAAAGCTACTACGGCTGCTGTGCCAGGAATTCAAAGAAAAGCTTCTCTGGGATGTTGCCGAGAGCGCGGGGTCTGTGCGCGGTGACTTTGGACGGTCCTGGGGTGTTCCAGCCCCATCACCTCTCCCCACGCACCCCCCTCGGGAAGCTGACGCGCACCCAGAAGCCAGGCCTGGGGGCGAGAGCGAGAGCCGCCATCGTCTAAACGTCCATCCAGGGAAAGGCGAGTCCGCGAACTGGGGAACATCGCACAGCGGTGCAGGTGACCAGCGCTCCACGCCGTAACGTGGCTGAGTCTAGAAAAGGATGGCGCGTCAGCAAAGCAGGGGCGGGCGACGCGGGGCACAGCACCAGCTCCAGACGGCCACAGACAAGCCTCTGTTGGTGAAGCTTGTGCATTCAGTTCCAGTGTCGTCCACACACACTCTTGCGTCCGTGTCCAGCTACCACAGAGTGACTCGGCAGCTCAGGGCTCGGGCGGAGGCGCGTGCCTTTCTCCCCATCTCCCCACCCCCACCCCTCTGGGACCAGCCGCGTGTTCTCTAGAGGTGATGGTCTGTTTCTTGGTGGGTCTCTTTTTTTTTTTTTTTTTTCCTTTCCTCATTTGTTTCTTAAATCCTGCATATGAGGGGAATCACACGGTGTTGGCCTTTCTCTGGCTTATCTCACTTAGCATGACGCTCTCCAGCTCCGTCCCTGTCCCCGCACATGGCAGCATCCCCTTCTTTTTGTGGCCGGGTAATGCTCCGTCGCGTGCACGTACCACCTCTTACCTTTTTTGCGCGGGCACTCGGGCTGCCTCCGTATCTTGGCTTTTGTAGACGAGGCTGCTGTGAACATCAGGGCACAGGTGTCCCTTTGAAGTAGTGTTTTTCTATTCTTTGGATAGACCCCAGGTAGGGCGGTTGCTGGACCACATGGTAATTATATTTTAACCTTTTGAGGAAACTCGGTACCACTTTCCACAGTGGCTGTACCAGTTTGCAGTCCCACCACCTGGGTAAGAGGGCCCCTTTGTCCCCACATCCCCACAACACTTGTTGTGACTTGTGATGTCAGCCACCCTGACAGGTGTGAGGTGGTGTCTCACTGTGTTTTGGGTTTGCATTTCCCTGACGACAAGTGATGTGTCTGTTTCATGTGTCCGTTGGCCATCTGGATGTCCTCTTTAGAGAAATGTCTGTTCATGTCTTCTGCCTGTGTTTCATTGGATGATTTGTGTTTTCGGTGTTGAATTGTGTACATTCTTTATGTATTTGGGTACTAACCTCTTAATTGGATATGTCATTGGCAAATACCTTCTCTCCTACAACAGATTGCTTTTTAGTTTTATTGGTTGTTTCCTTTGCTGTGCAGAAGCTGTTTACTTTGATGTAGTCCCAATAGTTAATTTTTGCTTTTGTTTCCCTTGCCTCAGGAGACATGTCTGTTTTGAGTTTGTTTTTGTGGATGGTGCAAGAAAGAGGTTCTGTTTCTTTCGTTTCCATGCAGCTGTCCAGTTTTTCCAGCACCATGTGTAGAAGAGAATGTTCCTCTCCCGTTACGTGTTCATGTGTCTTGGTCAAAGACTAATTAACTGTGTGACTGTGGCTTGATTTCCACTTCTGTTCCATTGACCTGTGTCTGTATTTTTGTGCCAATACTATACTGTTTTGATGACTATAGCTTTGTACTATAACTTAAAGTCTAGAATTGTGATACCTTCAGTTTTGTTTTTCTTTTTCAAGACTGCTTTGGCTAATTGGTCTTTTGTGAACACAGAATTTGGGGATTATTTGTTCTAGCTCTGTGAAAGTGCTCTTTGTACTTTGACAGGGGTTGCATTAAACCTGAAGGTCACTTTGGGTGATCTAGACACTTTAACAATATTTGTTCTTCCGATCCATGAGCACAGAATGTCTTTCCATTTCTTTGTATCACCTTCAATATCTTCCATGAGTGTTTTTTAGTTTTCAGAGTACAGGGCTTGCCCTTCTTTGATTAACTTATTCTTAAATATTTTTTTGTACAGTTGTAAATGGGATTGTTTTCTTAATTTTCTTAATTTCACTTAATTTCACTGCTCCATTGTTAGTGGATGCAACAAATTTCTGAACATTGATTTTGTATCCTGTGACTTTACTGAATTCACGTATCTATTGTAGTAGTTTTTTGGTGGTCATTAGGGTTTTCTCCATAGACTATCATGCCCTCCGTAAGTAGTGAGAGTTTTACTTCTTCCAATTTGGATGCCTCTTACTTCTTTTTGCTGTCTGATCCTTGTGGCTACGACTTCTTGTATCGTATTGCATAAAAGGCCAGGCTCGAGGGATATATATTGCTTTAAGTATTTACACACATACACAGTCACCTATGCACACACACACATATAAACACGCACATGTGTATAATAAAACCTTTTCAAAGGCAAGGGGAGGATAAATACAAAATGTAAGTTGCCTCTGGGGCAGAGGTGGGGACATAGAATATCATCAAAATGTTGGTTTTTGACCACCACACTGTCCCATATTTTTCCACTTCCTAAGTGGGATTCCAGATTCACTCGTCTCCATGTAATGTTTCATAACATATGTGTTATGCGTTCGCTTCTTTGCATCAGATATTCCATAATTCGAAAATGGCAAGAAGGTCTTGAAGGCCACCATTCAGTACCGCCACGTGCCTTTTTCTGGTCAGCTCCTTGGATGGTGAGTGACTCTAGAAATGGTTCACACTGACCCTCTTGAACTACTGTTGTGGTAGGGGGTTTCCTCCTGGGTCAGCAGGCCGGGAGAGTCCACTGCAGACATGGTCACCGAGAGGGGCCCCCACCTGTGCCCACATCGTCGGGACACGGGCGGTGGGAGGAACCCACACCTGAAGGAGCATTAAAAGACCAGTTTAGGGCTCCTGGGTGGCTCTGTTGGTTAAGCGCCTGCCTTCAGCTCAGGTCATGATCTCAGAGTCCTGGGATGGAGTCCCGCATCGGGCTCTCCGCTCCGTGGGGGGCCTGCTTCTCCCGCTCTCTCTCTCCTGCCCTCTCTCACTATCTCTGTCTCTGTCTCTCTCGCCAATAAATAAATAAAATCTTTTTTAAAAAAACTAAAGAAAGAAAAGACTAGTTTACCAGTGGCCGTTCAGACTTGTGTTTGCATTTTCTCAAAAATGAAGGAAGTAAACTTGTCCCTTCAAGGAGATCAAATGAGATCAAATTTGTTACCAATGATAAAAATTGCTTTGGGGGGCCTCTTGGCGGCTCCGTTTGTTGAAGGCCTGACTCCTGAACTTGGCACAGGGCATGATCTCGTGGTCTTATCGGGCTCTGCACTTAGCGGGGATTGTGCTTCTCACTCCCTCCTTATGCCCTTCCCCCCCCCCACACACACACACACTCTGTAAAACAAATAAATCTTTTTAAAAATTTTTTGATTTGGGGCAAAAATGAAGAGTTTTGAAAACTTGTCGCTACCACTATGATCTTTACAGGTTCTGAATAGTTAGATTTTCCCAGTGAGACTGGACATAAACAAATACGACTTCTTAGCATTATGTAATGAAACATGTCAATGTTTAGAAGATCTGCCTCATTGCGTGAACCCGTGTTTCCAAATGACCAGAACCATGTGCTGGTCCAGAACCTTCCACAGCGCAAGGTGGGACTGGTGAGTTCAGGGCAGCGATGTCTGCGGACACGATTTCAGACCCAGCCCCTCTGCAGCTGACCGTGAAGAAACGCCCACTCGTGCGGTTTGGACATAGCATCAAAGAAGAACATCTACAGTTTTCTGAAAAAAAAAAAAAAAAAAAAAAAGCTATTTGAGTTACTCCCCCTTTTCAACCAGGTGCCCTTTCCCGGGCATAAAGGGGAGCCGAGCTTCTCTTCTGACAGGGACAGGTGGGCATGGCTCTGAGCGACATCGGGCCCCAGAATCTCTTGCAGAAGTTACGTCCGAAGACGCCATTCTGTGTGGTGGGCACAGAGCGTACTGCTCGGTGGAAACGATCTGCCGGGAGCACGTTCCGCTCCTGCTCCCGCGTTCGGGGCGCTGCCCTCCCCGACAGCATCCCGGGCAGCGCTGGCGCCCGCGTCGTGGCTGAGCTGCTCCGTGCGGAGGGTCGGAGAGACGCCAGACTCCACGTGAGGACTGAGCCACCACCACTGAAAACCAAACGGATTGAAAAGGTCCCGGGCTGCAGACGGACAGACGGACGGAGTGTCCGGCGTCCTGATGTTTCCTGGGCTGGGGGGCTGGCAGCCGCTAGCCGGTGGTTCCGGGCTTCTCGCTCTGTGTGCATGACTGGTTTCTAACCAGACCCCTTCAAATGTGTTATTGTTAGAAAATAAGCCAGGAACAAGGGATAGTAATTTAGTACCAGGAAGTTAATTCTGGGGACCTCTGACCTTCCCGCAGTCACGTGCCTATTGATTTTCAATACCGCGAGGTGGCGCGCCCCCCTAAGCGTGGGGTTCAACAGATTCCACACACTTTCTCCCTTATCAGTCGAGTCCCTGAGTACTTGAGCATTAAGACGACAAATGTCCACAGTTAACGGCGTGTCACATGGCAGCTGGGCGGACGTGCCAATTTTCTAATGAAGTCGGGTTGTTGGCAAACACACCAGTCATCCCACGTGGAAGGAGGTCTTCTTTTGTGCCTCTCCAGCACTCTGGAGTGCTGCGAAAGATACCGGTTACGTCGTGGTCCGAGGGCCAGGCGCCGAGGGACAAACATCCACTCGCTGCCAAGACAAAAGCAAAACCAGAGTTAGAAGCAGGATGGGGCTGGGTTTGTTCGAGGTGTCAGAAATGTTCCAGTCGCGCTCGGTGCAGGAGTTCTGCAAAGAGAGGCATCTTGGTAATTAATTCCTCACTCCCTACCTCGCTGGCTTTCTATGGGGAAGAATCGGTATCATTTTTCTTAATATTGAAGAAATGAAAACAGTCGATGCCTTTTGGGTCCAAACCAGCATGTGGCTGGCCTGTCAGTCATCGGCCCTGGTGCGTCCGCCCGGTGAGGCAACAGCAAGACCTGACCCTCGGCCTCTCAGACAGTTCCCTTCACGCCACACCAGCCTTTGCCCCCGCCCCCGCCCCCTCCCGGTAATAAATTGTGGTTGCCATCTTGTATTGATTATTGAAAATGTTATGTCCATGGGAAGAAAATGCCATTGCTTTAAATATCAACGTTACTAGGGATCTTAAAGTTATTTTTTACGGAGAACGTGTGTGATAAAAATTTTTAAGCCATCGAAAAGAGTGAGGGGAGCAGAATTATTAAATAACAAAAAAATCAATCCTCCGTTTGGTCTGGCCAGACCCACGTTTCTCGGCTCAGGTAAGTCGTTTAAAGTCAGACGTGTCTCGCGCTGGACTTTTTTACAGGAACGGAGAAATTTATAATGAAATTCAACAAGGAAACTGGAAAAACAGCCAAATTGCTGCAGCAGAGTGGTTAACGGGATCATTAGCCCACTCGCTGTATTTTTTGGACACTGCGTGCCTGTACCGCGGTGCTCGAGACCAGATTGCGGGAACAGGCTGACAGTTAGGAGCTAGCTCAGCAGTGCTGGGCGCAAACTGCCATCTTCCTGTGGATTTACAGCTGCCACTTCTGCGACTTCAATTAGTTCTATAGCACACAGATGTTGCTTAAATGTTGCTGCTAATGATACTGCAATAAGCCTAAGATTCATGCCATATTTTGAGGCACGTAAATTTCTCAAGTGGCACAATTAAAGTGGAAATATTAGGTGGGGAGAACTTGGCAGTCTCTCCTACTTGGAAGGCGCACCCGCTATGCAATAATGGGTCAAAAATTCATTCAAGTTTTACTGCTGTTCCGAGTTTTAAAAGACTTTTCACAGTTGAATGCAAAGTAGTAAAAACCAGGGTATTAGGAAATGAGAATGCAGTTCTGTTATTCAGACATGACTTTTAATTTCAAATTGAAATCACATGCTCACTTTTCTGGATGTGACCAAAGGGGAAAGGCACCGGCTGGAGAGAGCTCGTCTTGAAGGTTGAAAGTCCTGAGTGCCGAGAAATTTGTCACAGCGACCTCAGAGCTGCCGGCGACGTGGGGACACCCCAGCGGACCCCCACCCACCCAGAGAGGTGGGCCCGTTCTCGAACAGGAGCCCCGCCATCCACCCCGCCAGCAGGCTCCCAGACCCCAGCCCAAGGGCGCTGCCCCAGCACACGCGCGTGTGGACAGCCGCTCATGCACACGGGCTCCGCCTCACGCGGTGCACAGGTGTGCCTCTCCCACAGGCCCACGAGGAGCATTGCGGGGGGCCTGGGCCTGGAGTCGGCCTTGTGGAAGCTCCACTGGAAAGGATCCCTCACTTGTAGGCTTTTGTCATCCCGACACTGCCCAGCCTGCCGCCAAACTTCCTTTTCCATGACGGAGCTCTCCTTTGGAGAAGAGCCTCTCTCCCCACCTGCTTATCAGATGGGCTCTGACTTCCTTGCACACGGACTTAGGAGGCATATTTTTCTGCCGGGGAGGCCGGCATCCTGTGGGCCCCGTGCCCCCCAAGTCTCTGTGCAGGTCGACCTCCCCCGTTCTGCTTACTGATGTGAACTGTCTGGGAAATGAGTCCATGGTGCTTAACCCGGGCGATCTACTCCTGCCGGCCCGTTCGAATTCGAGGCCATGTGTGGCTGTCGGGCTCACGGCTCTGCCGGAGGATGCGCACAGCGAGCCCTGTCCGGGTGTCTCTGGTGGGACGCTCTTAGGGATGGATTCCGCACCCCGCTCCGGGCTGCCTGCGCGAGGTGTTTCGGCCACAGCCGTCCCCTAGATTCCTGCCAGAGAGCCGTGCTCCTCCTCGATGACGCCCGCTGCCGAGTGCCACCACCCGGAGACAAGCGCGCGGCTCCGAGCGGCGTCCGCTCTCTCCGCGTCTCCGTCCCTCTTCCTTATCTCTTGCCCACTGCTCTGTACCTAGAGCACTTGGATTATTTACAGCAAATCTTACAGATGTCAGTATTGTCTTGTTCTGAAGCAAAAAGGACAATGAGTTCCCGCTGACCCCAGTACAATGGATCTCGCCGGAGCACAATATGTATTTTATACGGGCAGTGAAAAGCCTACATGTAATTGAGAGCAAGAGAGAAATGTCACTGTAGCATTTTTGTTGACACTGCACTCTGCGTGGAAGGAAGCCCGGGGCCGGGCGGGCAGGGGCGGTGGGGGGCGTGCACGCCCCGGAGCTGGGACTCAGCCCTGGAGAGGTGGTGGAAATTAATCTGATCAGGTTTTCCACCTAATGAGCTCCTCCCGGAACCGAAGGGCCGCGAGGACACGTCCGTGCCGCCGTTCCCCGTTTGTGCAGATAGACCCGGAATCGGAGCCCATCTGCTAACTCAGATCTGTTTTTCCAGACCTTTATTGTCTTCCATAATGCTTAATGTACTGTTTGTATATGTTGTCCTTGCACTATATTTGATGTGCTCTCGTATATTTTATTCATCTCTGGCTTTCGACGAAGGCAGGCTCCCAGCAAAACTGAGAATCGTTATTTGCCGCCATCAATCAAGTGTCTACACCGTCGGTACCTCATGGGACAGACTTGATTTTAAGCATAAAACGGAGTTCTTGCTCTTTAGGGCCATATCCTCCCATGTCCCCGGTGTCTTTGGGGGCGCGTGGACGCTGGAGGGCCGGCCTGCCCGTGAGGGCGACAGCCGCAGTAGAGCGCCCTGCCCTGACCGCCTGTTCTCGGACCCCTGCCCCCTCTCCTGCACCCCAAGCTAAGCAGCTGGAGCTCTCCAGCTTCTTAAGGGTTAAAAACAGAGAAAGGGAAGTCTGTCGTGGCATAAAGGACAGGCACCGAGGCCAGCTCGTGAGCTCACCTGCATGGCTCGGGGAGAGAGGGAGCCTGTGTGACGGCACAAGCCCCAGGATTCCGGCGCCGCGGCCGTGTCCTCTCCAGCCCGACTCAGGATGTGCAGGTGCTGGGACGGGAACAGCGCACTTTGTGCTGATGCTCAGCCCTCTCCTGGCCACCGAGGACACACCGAGAGCCTTCTGGCCCTGGCAAGGGAGGGTCTGACTGCGGGAGAAACGGGGATGCCAGGCCTGCGCTGCGGCCCGGTTCTCCTGCTGGCTCCTTGTCGCCACAGCACCCGTTCGCGGACGTCTCTCTCCTCGTCGGCACCGGTGGTGTGAGCCCCGCACCTCTCCACGGCGTTGTTTGCGGGAATGTTATGCAGACACGCCTCTCCTCCACGGCCGGCCTTGCGTCCCAGAGCAGCAGCTGCTCCCCGGGCTCTGAGCCCCACAGAGCAGGAGCAACCCCCACGTCGACCGCGTTCTCTCTGCCGGGGCTCCCGGTTTGGGCTGTTGTCCGCGGGGACAGTGTGGGTCCACGCATGGGTCTGTGTGCTCGTAGGGACGCCACTGCTGCTTCCCAGTTCAGGAGACGGGGATGTGGAGGTTGAGCAGAGGAATGACAAAGGCATCTCCTTCCCCTGGTAGCAGGTATTTAGCAGATGGGAAAATATTAGCAGATGGGAAATCAGCAGATACATTTAGATCAAGATGCAAATTTACAAGCCGCCAACCCCTGTACTAAATATTTACACTGAGCATGTCCAGTCCATGAGCCGCGGTCTGCGTTTGATGAGCACGTACCACCGCTCTTACTGCAAAGTCATGTAAAAACTGAGGGAAGGAAATTCCACATCTGAGAAGGAATTCGTTGTGAGCTAAATTTCAGCCTTAAAGTAGAAGTAAATTTCCCAGTTCCTGTCGACTTTCAGACTGTGTTGTAAGCCCTTTAGTAGGTTTTTAGTATCAGTTAACTAGTACTTCAAAAGGAAAAAAGTGTTCTTTTTTCTCCTAGACTGCTTCCCTCTATAAAAGATTCCATATAAGCCATCTTTTACAAATGAATTCCAGCCCTGTGATCATTTCTGATACAAAAAACAACCAACCAAACAAACAAAAAACCCACAAAAACCCAAATAATGAAAGTCCCACCTGGGCCCCAGCAAGCAACCTTCCCTGCAGACCAGGGGTCCTGGCCAGCTGTGTCGTCTTGCTGGACAGCCCTTTCCTCCGAGTCTGCGCAGAACCGTGCCAGTGCAGGACACGTTTTCCTCCTTAGTCCTCCAGGGCTGCAAGGTGGGGACGGCTCCAGCCATTTTAGCAGGACACGGAGACTTGGACTTCATACTTGCCACGACCCATAGGTTCCAGCAGTGGAGGGAGCTTGCATCAGGCCTTGTCACTGAAATCTCCAGGTTTTCTCCAAAGGAATGGAACTGGGCACTTTGCAAAGGAATGCGTGGTCTGCAGAGCTCAGCAGCGGCTATCTTCTATCCCAGTTCATTCACTCGTTTTTCCAACAAGGTTTTGAGTGTCTGCTGTGGGCCAGGCCCTCTGCTGGGCTCTCAGGATATGCCTGGGTAGGACGGTTGTATTCCTGCCCCCAAGGGGGTTGAATTCTAGTGGAGAATCTCATCAGAGGAAAGCGTGACCGTTCCAGGTCACAGAGCGCTGTGGAGCTGCAGCAGGGAGTGGGGCTCCGGAGGTGGTGAATTCTGTCTCCGAAGATTCCCTTCACTTCCAAAACGAATGACCCCGCTGTCCGTCCAAGGGCTGCATCCATCCGTGCGGACGTGGTCACCCTGATCCAAGGAAGAGACTGAAGTACTTTAAAAAATTGGCCTTGTGCTTTTTTTCCACATCACACAGTACAGTAATAGGCAACCCACCTATGTCGTCGCCTCGGAAAGATGCTAAGCTATTGCGTGATTCTGGTCCCTGATCGAATCTGCTCCACTGTTTACCCTGTGGGTTCCAGAGTGTCTGTTTCTGCAGCCTCAGCTTTGAGGGCCCACATGGCAGACGTCAGAAGGACAGGCAAAGCCCAGCCCTCTCAGGGGTCCAGAGTGGGACCATGTGAGGCTCCCTACAGACTTTTGGGCCAGATGGTGCGTGATACCCTGCAGACCTTCACCGGCTCCTGGATGGCTTGCTGCCGCCTGGCTCTCCCTGACGGCTGCCTGCTGCAGGAGTTTCCCCATGGCAAGTATGGGAGTGGGGGGGGCGGTGCCTATATTTACATTTAAGCCATTAATTTACTTTTCACGTAAAATTTACATGAAAATTTTAATAAAGCAGATTTGAAATATTTATAATCCTTATACTAAAACCTGACAAAGACATTTCAAGAAAAATACTTATAAACCAATATCTTCCGTGAACATAAATGCAAAAATTTTTTTTCACAAAATATGAGTGATGAAACCAAGCAATGACAACCTCCCCTGGAATGCAAGGTTGGTTTAGTGTTGGAAATCAGTATAATTTGCCATATGGACAAGATAAAGGAGAAAATAAAGGAGGTCATCTCAATAAATGCAGAAGTCATTTGAAAAACATTCAACATTCATTAAAACCACTCTCCACAAGGAAGAGTAAAAAGCGACTTCTTCAATCTGATGAGAAGCATCTAGGACGAGTATGTGGCTCACTCCTTGAAGGTGAAGTGTTAAATGTTTTCCCCTAAGGTGAGGG
Organism: Neogale vison; assembly: GCF_020171115.1. NCBI lineage: Eukaryota > Metazoa > Chordata > Mammalia > Carnivora > Mustelidae > Neogale > Neogale vison. The sequence goes on from NC_058092.1 coordinate 237,598,373, forward strand.
ACAAGGCAATACGTCTGCTCTTTCCCTATTCAACATTTATCTTAAATGCTAGCCTGTGCAGTGAAAATCAGGAAAACCAATTCATGAAGATGAAAACGAGGTAAAACTGCCCCTATTTGTGAACAGCTTGAATGTATACATAAGAAATCCCAATGAATCACCAAGTAGGAGCTATAAAAATAATGTGAATTCAGGAAGGTCAAGGGTATAAGGCCAAGGGCAGAAGTCAATGATGTTTCTATAGAGTATCATCAAACATGGAGACAACTGGAAAATTTGAAAGCAATACTATTTATAATAACATCAAAAAACAAAATACTCCAATTTAATAAATGCAGGACCTCTTTCCTGAGAACTACAAAATCTCTCTTCATAAAAGTAGACGTCTACGTGAATATCCTTTGTTTATGGATTGGAAAACCTGTCAGTTCTCCAAAAATGGATCAAAATTTTCAAAGCAATTCCAATTATAATCCCTGAAGGCTTTTATAGAAATTGATTATTTTTTAACTTGTGTTTGGAAATACAAAGAACCAAAGGAGTCAGAACAATCTTGAAAAAAAGAAAAAGAAAAAGAAGGCAATGCTAGGAGGGTTCAGCAGATGTATTCATAATACCCCGAAATTGGCAGCAACCTAAACAGCACCAACAGAAGAATGGGTGAAAGATGGGGAAATCCACAGTGTGTCCGTGCAGCAGAATGTCTGCGACAAAAATGCCCACTCTCTGTGCGGCACGCGCGGCGCTCAGGACCTCCCGTGGAGTGAGACGTCCGGCGTAGAAGGAAACGGGCGCTCCGTTTGGGGGATACAAAACAACCCGTGGTGCAGAAGCACGCACAAGGCTGGTTTCCTGGAGTGGGTGGGCGGCTTCTCGGGGCGGGCCGGAGCGAACTTCAGGGGCGGATGAAACATCGTGTCTTCACGAGGATGCAGGTAAATGACGGGGTCACTCAGCAGCCACGCAGGTTGTGACGTGTGTGTCTGAGGGCACATAAATCTTACCTGAAAGGGACGTCTTTGGGCGAAGGGGGCGTAGGTCACGCGAAGCCTGCAGAAGGTTGCCCGGCGTGGAATCCGGACCACAGGTGTATGGGGCTTCGCGTGCTGTCCTGGTCACTCTGTGTATGTTTGAGAGTCGCCCTAAGAAAACGTTCGCTTTTAATTTAGCACATGAAAAATGTTAAGATTCTCATCAGATCTCGTTGTAAGTACAGAGCTTAATGTGCTTGCCCCCAAATACTTCTATTTTCAAACTCACTGCCTTGGATCTGGCGAACTGAGCCGAGCACCACTCTCTTTGGGTTTTTGGCTCTGAGCCTGTCCCTTGGTTGAGGAATATGGTCCCTCTCCTTTGCCGGAAACCTCTGAACCGAGATGGTGTCTGGAAGTGATTTGAGAGATAATCTTCTTAAAGATTTTTTTAAACCTCAGTGTTTCCTGACCTCTTCCTCAGAGGCAGGAGCAGAATCTCCCCTGAATTTGCTAGTGCTGTGGGGAGCGCAGGGCTGCAAACAGAAGCGATGGTTTCCAGCCCCGTGGGCTGTGGGGGCTCCCGGCGGGGGCTCGCAGCGTCCTCTAGGTCCTTTTCAAGGCACAATAGTCTATAAACCCCTAAAGATGAGGCTGAAAAAAAACAAAATAAGTTTGAAAGTAAATACATCTTTCCATTTCCCACCCCCCCGAAATAGTCTGTCGAGAATAAGGGGGGAAACACGGTCTGCAGGCGTGACCGCCAGGGTGACGCTCGCCAGCCGAGGCCATCGGTCCGTCAGGCTGCAGACACGTCTTTCCCAGTGTCCGTCCCTGCCGTGTGCCAGGCCCGTCCCCGGAGGGAGACCGGTCATTAGCTAGGGTGCTGAGGGCCCACAGGGGCTCGCCTGCAGCAGCACCCCGCTCCGGGTCCCCCCGCCCCCGCCTACCAGGTTTCTGACTCCGGTAAACGGTTTCATCCCTGACCTCGTCTGTGTAATTGGTGAATTTTAAATGGGCACCATATGTTCTTTTTTGCAACCTCAGGAAAGATTCTGTGAGCTTACAGTATTAATACAACCTACACTGGATCGTTTCACTTTTATTTTTAACTTCCCTTGGATTTTTTGGCTCATGTAGTACCATTTCCAGATTGAACCCTAATATTGCTATAGTTTAGTAAGTCGAAGATATCCTGATGATGTTCATATTAATAATGATGTTTTGATATCATTGATGGTAATATGTTTTATATAGGTTTTAGCATTTTCTGAATGCTGGTATAACCACCCAAAGGCTGGCATATTGTTCAGGGAATTAACCAGTGACTGACTGTGAACCTTGTATATTACACAACCATTCTTTTCTTGTTTGTTAAGATCTGTTTATTGTTTTCAGATCAAGTGAGGGGAGGGGCAGGGGGGGAGAGAATCTCAAGCAGAAGTCCCTGCTGAGCACGAAGCTATCCTGAGACCCTGACCTGAGCCTAAAAAGTGAGTCGGTGGCTTCACCGACTGCCCCGCCCAGGTGCCCCTATCAGACAACCGTCCTTGGCCATCCGCTCTCAGAGGTGGAAGAACAACTTTGAAAAACCGGGAAATGAGCAAATGCCTGAATGACTTCAGGACACACTGCGCCCACCATGGCCCTCAGGCCCAGCCCTGCTCTAGCAGGTGAGTGAGCAGCCCTCCAACCAGACAGGGTGCAGAGCAGCTCTGACCTCTGGCCTTGGGCCGAGACCCAGAGCCCCCCGGGTCAGCGGCAGGGGGCCAAATGTTGTGCTGTGAACCAGCGTCTCTATGCACCTCTGCTCTCTGGAGACAACCTGTCAGTCCCCGCGGGAAGGGGAACCGGTTCCAAACACCACCATGCTCGGTGACCTGCTGGCGTGCGAGCTTTGCCGGGTACAGAATGTTCAGAGGGCTCCCCTGCAGGCTAGGCAGCCATTCCTGCTCAGGACAGAGCTCCTCACGGCCTGGGAAGCACCAGGGGCCGGAGGAGGGGCTCTGCCCGCAGCCCCGACCCAGGGAAGCCAGGGCCTGGCCCGCCCAAAGCCGATGCCAGTAGCTGGGAATGCACTTCGCATCCTGACCCGGCCTGCGCGACAGCCTGGGGGAGGGAGCGAGGTCGGGGTTCACCTGGATGACGTGCCCCCCCCCCGGGCCGGCGCCCTGCTCTGGGACAGCGCTCACTCTCAGTTTCCTCTGTGCCAGTCCTCCGGACGGACGTGTGAGCTGCTTTAACTGTTTCCCAGGACAGACCACGCTTCCTGCAGAAAGAACCGGCTCGGGGGCAGCCGAGGCTCCAGGGAAGGCTCCAGCTCCTCCTCCCCAGAGGAGCGGCTCGTTTATTCTGGGGGCCGTGGCTCCTGCTGTTCCTCTTCATTCGTGCGATACAGAACGGGCTTCCAGGAAGGCAGGAGGGCCTTGAGCCTACATCAATTCTATTATTTATTTGTTAAAGAAAAATGCAGAGTGACCCCCAAAATGCTGGGGGGGCCTGCTGCTCTCCGTGTGGGGAGCCCTGGGGACGTCTTAGGAGCACAGGCTCCTTCCCAGCGAAGGCGGCACAGGCTGCGTCCTGTGGCTGCGATGCCAAGAGTGACAAAGGCCTGGGGACCGTGAGGTACAGGGATCCCGCCAGCAGGGTCTCCGGGAAAGGCTGGCCGTGCCCCACGCGCAAGGGACTTGTGGAGGGCCAAACCGCATGAGGTGAGGAGCAGGTGGGAGCCCCGGCTCCAGGCCGCGCGAGTAAAGAGGGCGCTTCCCTCCCGAGCCCCGACGGGGGGCCGGCAGTGTGCGTCGGGCATGGGACCGAGCAGTGCAGAGGGAGTGTGAGGCCACCGAAGGCCTCTGGCGGTACGGTTCGAGAGAACTAGGGTAGCTCACTGGTGATCCGTTGATGAGTTTTGAGCTAACTCGTTAACCGGTGTAACTAGCAGCCCAGTCACGACACAACTTTCTTACAGACGCCGGCACACATGTTCGTAGCGGCGTCGGTCATGATAGCCGAAAGGTGGCAACAGCCTCAAATGTCCACTGACGGACGCGTGAACACGTAGCCACGCCCTGCAATGTTAGCCCTAAGACAGGGACGTCAGGACAGTAGCCGCAGCGCCAGCTGAGGACCCTGCGCTTGGGCCGGGAGCCAGACGCAGAAGGTCCCGACGGCACAACTGCACCTGTCCCTAGTCAGGAGAGGTCAGGGTCACAGAGACGAACTCGGGGGAGAGGGAGGAGGAGTTAGTGTTTAATGCGCGTGGAATGTCCACGGGGATGATGACAGGAAGGTCTGGAAGGGGCTGCGGGGATGCTCGTGGGACACTGAGAACGCACTTAGTGCCGCGGAACTGTACAGTAAAATGGCAACTTTTATGTATATTTTGCAACAATTTAAACATTTTTAAAAGATGTGGAGCTTTTCCATCACTTACAAAACATCCCACCTGCCCCCTTCCTAAGGATCTCCACCCCCGTGGGAGTTCCTGCCCCGCCTCTGCCATGGACTCGTCTGCCAAGACCTTCCCGTGGGTCCAGCACGCACTATGTTCTGTTTGGTTTTTTTAAGATTTAATTTATTTGAGAGAGAGAGCGGGTGGGGGGGTTGGGAGAAGGAGGAGCAGACCCCCCACTGGGCGGGAGCCTGATGCAGGACTCGATCCCAGGACCCTGGGATCATGACCTCAGCCGAAGGCAGACGCCCCACGCCGGGCACTGTTTGTATCTGTCTGCTTCACTCATCATAACCGTTGACGCTTGGCCATATTGTTGCCAGCATCCAAAGCTCATTTTCTACTGCGGATCAATATTCCCATATAAGAATGTACCACTGCTTGTTTACTCGTTATTTTTCCGATGGACACTGAGTTTCCAGCTTTTATAAATAAAGCTGCTGTGAACATTCTTGTCCCGGTCTCCGCGGACGCACGCTTGCCTTTCTCCCAGGTGCATACGCAGGGTAGAACTGCTGGTACGTGCGTGTCTGCCTTCGTGTTCACTTTCAGTTCTCCGAAGTGGTTGTACCATTTTACTAAACCCTCAGAAATCTATACAGCATTTGGGGTTGTCATCGCTTTTAATTATACACCTATTCATTGTGAAGTGAAATCTGTTGACGTCTTCATTCCGCAGTTCCTGGATGACTCATCCCATGAGCAATCCCCGTGTTTCCTGGTGGATTCTGTGTCCTCTCAGTGACGTGGCTGTTTGCTTCCTTCTCGTTTTTCCATTTGTCGTCCCAATAGCCAGTTGTAGGCATTCTTCACATATTCTAAAAGTAATTCTAATATGGAATGTTTTCTCCCATTTGCTGGTCTTTACATTTTCTTCCTGGGGATTATTGGGTTTTTGTTTGTTTGTTTTGGGGGGTTTTTTAGGCCATAAAGGACTTATTAAGGGGCATTAAGTAGCTTCAGAGTCATTGAAGGAAGTGCAAAGCTGCGTGCTTGGGAAGTGCTTTCAGACACAAACTGTGAATTGGCCTGGAGGAGGAAAGCGGCCGCCCTGCCTGCGCCCAGGGCCACGCGGCTCATGTTGCGTTCCAGAAGGTGCCGCTGAGGTCTTCCGTGATTTTAAACTTGCTCGCTTTTTAAGGTTTCATTTTTATTTATTTGACAGAGAGAGAGAGAGAGAGAGAGAGAGAGCACAAACACAAGCCAGTGGGGAAGGGCAGGGGGAAAGGGAGAAGCAGACTCCCCACTGAGCAGGGAGCCCGATCCAGGACTCCAGACCCTGGAATCATGACCTGAGTCAAAGACAGACAGTTCACCAACTGAGCCCCATCAGAAGCCCTAAACTTCCTACATAATCTCGGACTTAAAAGACATTGGGATCTCAGAGTTGTGGGATTGAGCTCCAAGTGTGGAGCCTGCTTGGGATTCTCTCTTTCTCCCTCCCCCTCTGCTCCTCCCCCTGGGTGTGCTATCTCTTTGTCTCTTAAGTAAATAAATAAATAAATAAATAAAATCTTTAGAGAGTTGTGAAGATAGTGTCCCCATATGCCCTTGACCCAGCCTCCCCTAACACTGACACCTTACGGTGTAGCACTACAGTGATCTAAACTAAGACATTAACAATGGTAAATTCTATTAACCAGTGACTTTTTTCAGATTTCTCCACTAACATTCTTGTTCTATTGCAGGATCCAACCTAAGACACCCTGTGGCATTTGGTTTTCACACCTCCTTAGTCCTCTCCAACCCACAACAGCTTCTCACACTCCCTTTAGTTTCCTGACCTTGACCCATTAACTTTTTTAGTTAGTCTTTGAATCTCACAACTTTAAAAAACTTGCCAACTAGTTTTAGTAGATTTCCATTAGATTCGGACTTTCTCCACATAGCATCCTATTTGTTGTGGGGAAAAGAATTTTACTTCTTCCTCTCCCATTTTTATGGCTTTCATTTCTTTTTCTTGCCTTATTCCATTGTTTACGACCTCTAGTAGAATAAAAGTGGAAAGCATGGACATTCTTGCCAGGTTCCCCCTCTCAGGCGAAAATTAGTCCAGCTCTTGTCACTGAGCCTAAAAGCAGGCGCAGGCTTCTCAAGGTGCCTGTTACCTCAGGGAGGACGCTCCCTCGCATTCCTTGCTGACTGAGAGCTTTCACAGTGAGTGAGTTGAAGGAGTTGAACTTTATCGAATGCTTTCTCAGCCCCTAGTAAGATTATTATATCGTGGTTTTTCTTATTCTTCTAAGTAGCGAATTACAGTTAATCTTCAAATACTGAAGTAACTTTGTATTCCTAGAATAAACTCACTTGGTCACAACAGATTACACTTCTTATATATTGCTGCATTTAACATGCTGTTGTTTTGGGATGGATTTTCGTATCTCTGTTCCAGAAAGATACTGGCCTATAATTTTCTTCTCCTCTTTAATTAGCATCAAAGTTAGATATCGGACTTATGCTGGACGCCTAAGATGTGTTCGGAAGAGCTGCCTCTTTCTTCTCTGAAACAGTGAGAGGTAAGAGTCATCTTATTTCTCCCTCAAGTGTTTGGTAGAATTTATTTATCAGTGAAGCTCTTTGAGCCTGGAGCTTTCTTTGTGAAAAAGCCTTTATTTACAGATGCAAGTTTAAAAAGTAAGGGAGAACTATTTATTTGTGTCTGTTACAGGATTATAAGTCATGGAATTTATCCATTTTGTCGAAGTTATTAAATTTTGGATATTGTGAATTTCACAAAAGCCCTTAACCCCTCAATGTATTATATCTTTTTTTCCCCTCGATTCTGATGTTACTATTTCATGTTTACTTTTTGTGTGTCTTTGTCTCAATGGGAGACATCACTGTTTTCTATTAGTGCATAGAAAACTGCCCTAAAATTCAGGAATTTAAAACAATAGTGATCATTCCACTTTCCCATAGGTTGGCTGGTTACTTCCTCTTCTGGTTCCACTGGGGCCCCCACATGACTCTCTTTAGCTGGCGGCCAGCAGGACCAGACATGGGTGTTAGCCTCACTCACACATTCGGCCCATGAAGTCAGCTCTCCACTGAGACACCTCTGTTTTCAGTCATGTGGCCTCCCCTTCTTCTGTAGGTTAGACAAGCTTCCTGATGTCTGGACAGTATTCCAAAGGGGCAAAGGCATGAATCCCAAGGCACCCTGAGTCCTAGGCTCTGAATTCATGTAGTATCACTTCTGCCACATTCCATTGCCCAAGGTAAAATCACCAGGCCAGCCTAGATTTAATACAGTTGAGAAATGAATGACAGACATGGCAAAATTTCATTGCAGATGAACATGCTTTCCGTGAAGAAGGAGCCATGGCCATGGCCGTGCTTTCAATCTGTCACATGCCACAGTCTAACCACAAACTAGGTTCTCTGTCACGTGCCATATTCTTTCTCCCATCTAGAGATGCCCAAAACACTCATCCCAGTTAGGAATCAGACTCAGAGGCCAGGTCCCCATGATCTACATCAGGTCCATCTGGAGACACACATGCACACATCCCTGCTCTGGTGTGACCCTCAGTCCGGAGATCTCTGTGCTCACCAGATTATCCCACAAACAGGACCAGGATGAACACAGGGCCACTTGCTCCCATCAAAAAGAGGAGGAACATAAGGTACATGGACGTCCCTGGTCCTTACCAATTCCAAGATCCAGATCCAAGGACCAGGATGTCAGAGCACCCTACTGCAGAGGCAGGAGCTACTCCTTGATTAAGGCCCATTTCTGCTCCCAGGAAGGATACCCTAGTCCACTGTCTGTCCACTGTTCTCTTGTTTTGCTCCCTGGAGGTCCTTTCTTCTCCATCAGAAAGGATCCATGTTTGAAAATCAGTAGCTTTCTGCATCTGATTGTTGCTCATAGAAAGCTGGAGGCCCCGAAACATCTCATTTTTGAACGGTATTGACCCTCTTTGGTCCAAGCTGGTAGTGTTCTTTTTAATATAGTGCTCTTTAAAATGTTATAGGTCTCCTATGAATCTTGTTGGAATTTCCTCTGTGCCCCCAAAAGTCACAACCATAATTCTTTTCAAGACAAAGCTGTCTCTACTTTGGTTATATCAGGCTTCTATAAGCCAGGCCCCCTCAGAGTCTTGAAAGCCCTTATTCTCTTGTTTCAGAAGGGCTGTGAGGCACTGCCTGCAGTCTTTCTGGGGTCTTACAGTCATACCCTTGCTTCAGTCTTTCCTCTGAGTCCATCTGTTCCTTTAGGAATATTTAGCTGACTTGAGAAGTGGAGAATGTGCAGCATGTTTGTGGTGGAACCAGGCAGGTAGTCCTGACCCCCTTCTGTTCTTTCCATTCTGCTTGCAGACACCAGTTGGGTTTTGGGATTGGAGGCATTGTGGGGGTGGGGGTGGGTGGGTTGGTTGGTTGGTGGGTTGGTTGGTTGGTTGGTTGGTTGGTTTAGCTCCTCTGTCACCTTGCACACTGCGGGAAGCTAACTGGTACTCCCAGAAGTCTAACCTAAAATATTTTTGCCCATGTTTACAAATTTAGGCACATTTCCTGTTTTCCAAGTTAACGGCCAACAAGGGTTTTGCCCCTTGTTCTGCCACCGCCTGGTTCCGGCCGCTCCAGCCCTCACGGCCAGTCCCCTGCTCCTCGGCTCTGCTCGTCTCCGCACCTTTCAACCACGCCTGCTGCCTATAACCTCTGTGGCGCCGGGAGTTGATTCAGCCGCATCCGCGTCTGGATGTCCGTGTCCCCATCAGTTACGACTGCAGAGCGATCACCTCCCACAGTGAAGACGGATTTCCGCGTGTCTGTGGCTTGGCTGGGCTGTTCCTTACTCACACGGTACGTTCAGCATAAGGGCAGGATGGTGCCGGATGGCCTGTTTCACAGCCCAGTGTTTGTCGCTAAATGTCGACCGGGACACGTCTGTTGTCTCCCACTTGACCAGCGCCCACCATTCGGGAGGCTTCCTCACGCGGCAGCCTCAGCCCAGCGTATCAGAAGGGCAGGGACAAAGGCTGCACACGCTTGAGGCTCCCAAGTTCTCACACCTCACATGCACCCCGTTCTCACACCTCACATCCACCCCGTTCTCACACCTCACATCCACCCCGCTCTCACACCTCACATCCACCCCGTTCTCACACCTCACATCCACCCCGCTCTCACACCTCACATCCACCAAGTTCTCACACCTCACATCCACCAAGTTCTCACACCTCACATCCACCCCGTTCTCACACCTCACATCCACCCCGTTCTCACACCTCACATCCACCAAGTCCTCACACCTCACATCCACCAAGTTCTCACACCTCACATCCACCAAGTTCTCACACCTCACATCCACCCCGTTCTCACACATCACATCCACCCCGTTCTCACACCTCACATCCACCAAGTCCTCACACCTCACATCCACCAAATTCTCACACCTCATATCCACCCCATTCTCACACCTCACATCCACCAAGTTCTCACACCTCACATCCACCCCGTTCTCACACCTCACATCCACCCCGTTCTCACACCTCAAATCCACTCCTCTCTCACACCTCACATCCACCCCGCTCTCACACCTCACATCCACCCCGTTCTCACACCTCACATCCACCCCGCTCTCACACCTCACATCCACCAAATTCTCACACCTCACATCCACCAAGTTCTCACACCTCACATCCACCCCGTTCTCACACCTCACATCCACCCCGTTCTCACACCTCACATCCACCCCGTTCTCACACCTCACATCCACCAAGTCCTCACACCTCACATCCACCCCGCTCTCACACCTCACATCCACCAAGTCCTCACACCTCACATCCACCCCATTCTCACACCTCACATCCACCCCGCTCTCACACCTCACATCTGCCAAGTTCTCACACCTCACATCCACCCCGTTCTCACACCTCACATCCACCCCGTTCTCACACCTCACATCCACCCCGCTCTCACACCCCACATCCGCCAAGTTCTCACACCCCACATCTGCCAAGTTCTCACACCTCACATCCACCCCGTTCTCACACCTCACAACCACCCCATTCTCACACCTCCCATCCACCCCGTTCTCACACCTCACATCCACCACGTTCTCACACCTCACATCCACCCTGCTCTCACACCTCACATCCACCCCGCTCTCACACCTCACATCCACCAAGTCCTCACACCTCACATCCACCAAGTCCTCACACCTCACATCCACCCCGTTCTCACACCTCACATCCACCCCGCTCTCACACCTCACATCCACCCCGCTCTCACACCTCACATCCACCCCGCTCTCACACCTCACATCCACCAAGTTCTCACACCTCACATCCACCCCGTTCTCACACCTCACATCCACCCCGTTCTCACACCTCACATCCACCCCGCTCTCACACCTCACATCCACCAAGTTCTCACACCTCACATCCACCCCGTTCTCACACCTCACATCCACCCCGCTCTCACACCTCACATCAGCCAAGTTCTCACACCTCACATCCACCCCGTTCTCACACCTCACATCCACCCCGTTCTCACACCTCACATCCACCAAGTTCTCACACCTCACATCCGCCAAGTTCTCACACCTCACATCCACCCCGCTCTCACACCTCACATCCACCCCGTTCTCACACCTCACAACCACCCCGCTCTCACACCTCACATCCACCCCGTTCTCACACCTCACATCCACCCCGCTCTCACACCTCACATCCACCCTGTTCTCACACCTCACATCCGCCAAGTTCTCACACCTCACATCCACCAAGTCCTCACACCTCACATCCACCCCATTCTCACACCTCACATCCACCCCGCTCTCACACCTCACATCTGCCAAGTTCTCACACCTCACATCCACCCCGTTCTCACACCTCACATCCACCCCGTTCTCACACCTCACAACCACCCCGTTCTCACACCTCACATCCACCCCGTTCTCACACCTCACATCCACCCCGTTCTCACACCTCACATCCACCCTGCTCTCACACCTCACATCCACCAAATTCTCACACCTCACATCCACCAAGTTCTCACACCTCACATCCACCCCGTTCTCACACCTCACATCCACCCCGTTCTCACACCTCACATCCACCCCGTTCTCACACCTCACATCCACCAAGTCCTCACACCTCACATCCACCCCGCTCTCACACCTCACATCCACCAAGTCCTCACACCTCACATCCACCCCATTCTCACACCTCACATCCACCCCGCTCTCACACCTCACATCCGCCAAGTTCTCACACCTCACATCCACCCCGTTCTCACACCTCACATCCACCCCGTTCTCACACCTCACATCCACCCCGCTCTCACACCTCACATCCACCAAGTCCTCACACCTCACATCCACCCCGTTCTCACACCTCACATCCACCCCGTTCTCACACCTCACATCCACCCCGCTCTCACACCTCACATCCACCCCGCTCTCACACCTCACATCCACCAAGTTCTCACACCTCACATCCACCCCGTTCTCACACCTCACATCCACCCCGTTCTCACACCTCACATCCACCCCGTTCTCACACCTCACATCCACCCCGCTCTCACACCTCACATCCACCAAGTTCTCACACCTCACATCCACCCCGTTCTCACACCTCACATCCACCCCGCTCTCACACCTCACATCAGCCAAGTTCTCACACCTCACATCCACCCCGTTCTCACACCTCACATCCACCCCGTTCTCACACCTCACATCCACCAAGTTCTCACACCTCACATCCGCCAAGTTCTCACACCTCACATCCACCCCGCTCTCACACCTCACATCCACCCCGTTCTCACACCTCACAACCACCCCGCTCTCACACCTCACATCCACCCCGTTCTCACACCTCACATCCACCCCGTTCTCACACCTCACATCCACCCCGCTCTCACACCTCACATCCGCCAAGTTCTCACACCTCACATCCACCCCATTCTCACACCTCACATCCACCCCGCTCTCACACCTCACATCTGCCAAGTTCTCACACCTCACATCCACCCCGTTCTCACACCTCACATCCACCCCGTTCTCACACCTCACATCCACCCCATTCTCACACCTCACATCCACCCCGTTCTCACACCTCACATCCACCCTGCTCTCACACCTCACATCCACCAAATTCTCACACCTCACATCCACCAAGTCCTCACACCTCACATCCACCCCGTTCTCACACCTCACATCAACCCCGCTCTCACACCTCACATCCGCCAAGTTCTCACACCTCACATCCGCCAAGTTCTCACACCTCACTTCCACCCCGTTCTCACACCTCACATCCGCCAAGTTCTCACACCTCACATCCGCCAAGTTCTCACACCTCACATCCGCCAAGTTCTCACACCTCACATCCACCCCATTCTCACACCTCACATCCACCCCGTTCTCACACCTCACATCCACCCCGTTCTCACACCACATCCACCACGTTCTCACACCTCACATCCACCCCGTTCTCACACCTCACATCCACCCCGTTCTCACACCTCACATCCACCCCGTTCTCACACCTCACATCCACCAAGTCCTCACACCTCACATCCACCCCGCTCTCACACCTCACATCCACCAAGTCCTCACACCTCACATCCACCCCATTCTCACACCTCACATCCACCCCGCTCTCACACCTCACATCCGCCAAGTTCTCACACCTCACATCCACCCCGCTCTCACACCTCACATCCACCAAGTCCTCACACCTCACATCCACCCCGTTCTCACACCTCACATCCACCCTGTTCTCACACCTCACATCCACCCCGCTCTCACACCTCACATCCACCCCGCTCTCACACCTCACATCCACCAAGTTCTCACACCTCACATCCACCCCGTTCTCACACCTCACATCCACCCCGTTCTCACACCTCACATCCACCCCGTTCTCACACCTCACATCCACCCCGCTCTCACACCTCACATCCACCAAGTTCTCACACCTCACATCCACCCCGTTCTCACACCTCACATCAACCCCGCTCTCACACCTCACATCCGCCAAGTTCTCACACCTCACATCCGCCAAGTTCTCACACCTCACTTCCACCCCGTTCTCACACCTCACATCCGCCAAGTTCTCACACCTCACATCCGCCAAGTTCTCACACCTCACATCCGCCAAGTTCTCACACCTCACATCCACCCCATTCTCACACCTCACATCCACCCCGTTCTCACACCTCACATCCACCCCGTTCTCACACCACATCCACCACGTTCTCACACCTCACATCCACCCCGTTCTCACACCTCACATCCACCCCGTTCTCACACCTCACATCCACCCCGTTCTCACACCTCACATCCACCAAGTCCTCACACCTCACATCCACCCCGCTCTCACACCTCACATCCACCAAGTCCTCACACCTCACATCCACCCCATTCTCACACCTCACATCCACCCCGCTCTCACACCTCACATCCGCCAAGTTCTCACACCTCACATCCACCCCGTTCTCACACCTCACATCCACCCCGTTCTCACACCTCACATCCACCCCGCTCTCACACCTCACATCCACCAAGTCCTCACACCTCACATCCACCCCGTTCTCACACCTCACATCCACCCCGTTCTCACACCTCACATCCACCCCGCTCTCACACCTCACATCCACACCGCTCTCACACCTTACATCCACCAAGTTCTCACACCTCACATCCACCCCGTTCTCACACCTCACATCCACCCCGTTCTCACACCTCACATCCACCCCGTTCTCACACCTCACATCCACCCCGCTCTCACACCTCACATCCACCAAGTTCTCACACCTCACATCCACCCCGTTCTCACACCTCACATCCACCCCGCTCTCACACCTCACATCAGCCAAGTTCTCACACCTCACATCCACCCCGTTCTCACACCTCACATCCACCCCGTTCTCACACCTCACATCCACCAAGTTCTCACACCTCACATCCGCCAAGTTCTCACACCTCACATCCACCCCGCTCTCACACCTCACATCCACCCCGTTCTCACACCTCACAACCACCCCGCTCTCACACCTCACATCCACCCCGTTCTCACACCTCACATCCACCCCGTTCTCACACCTCACATCCACCCCGCTCTCACACCTCACATCCGCCAAGTTCTCACACCTCACATCCACCCCATTCTCACACCTCACATCCACCCCGCTCTCACACCTCACATCTGCCAAGTTCTCACACCTCACATCCACCCCGTTCTCACACCTCACATCCACCCCGTTCTCACACCTCACATCCACCCCATTCTCACACCTCACATCCACCCCGTTCTCACACCTCACATCCACCCTGCTCTCACACCTCACATCCACCAAATTCTCACACCTCACATCCACCAAGTCCTCACACCTCACATCCACCCCGTTCTCACACCTCACATCCACCCCGCTCTCACACCTCACATCCGCCAAGTTCTCACACCTCACATCCGCCAAGTTCTCACACCTCACTTCCACCCCGTTCTCACACCTCACATCCGCCAAGTTCTCACACCTCACATCCGCCAAGTTCTCACACCTCACATCCGCCAAGTTCTCACACCTCACATCCACCCCATTCTCACACCTCACATCCACCCCGTTCTCCCACCTCACATCCACCCCGTTCTCACACCACATCCACCACGTTCTCACACCTCACATCCACCCCGTTCTCACACCTCACATCCACCAAGTTCTCACACCTCACATCCGCCAAGTTCTCACACCTCACATCCACCCCGCTCTCACACCTCACATCCACCCCGTTCTCACACCTCACAACCACCCCGCTCTCACACCTCACATCCACCCCGTTCTCACACCTCACATCCACCCCGCTCTCACACCTCACATCCACCCTGTTCTCACACCTCACATCCGCCAAGTTCTCACACCTCACATCCACCAAGTCCTCACACCTCACATCCACCCCGCTCTCACACCTCACATCCACCAAGTTCTCACACATCACATCCACCCCGTTCTCACACCTCACATCCACCACGTTCTGTTATCGAAATGAGTCCTGGGGGGCTGGTTCCAGGACTAAAGGGTGTGGAGCCCGCAGCGTGACGTGGTCAGCATGACGTCCCCTGCAGAGGAGCACGGGAAGGCCACTTGGGATGGGAAACGGCCTGTCCCACGAAGTTTATTTCACAGATCTTTTCAGGGCCTGATGGGTCTCCAGCGTCGCTGTCCTTGCTCCCCACTGCTTCACCCCTGCTGGGACCACGTCACCAAGTGTTCACGACAGGGGTCCCTTCCACAGGGTGCCTTCTCCCTGCGTGGTCAGTGTGGTAAGAATCAGCACCTTCTAGATGGGCAGTTCAGCAGAGGAAACACCGACGCCCCTTTCCCTGGGGGGTTCCATGCCAGGGCACCAGTGCCGGCGGGGGCGTTGGGGTACGAGGCCTTGCTCATTCCGCGGGCCGGCAGCTCGCTCGCTGCTGCCTCTCTCTCCACGGACCCCTGTTCCAAGCACGTGCCCCTCTCCCCGCCCTGCATCCTCTCGCCCTTTTCTCCTTCTTAAGGGAACTCCTGGACACCCAGCGGCTTTCCCGAGGTTGAGTGGGCAGGGCACTAGGGCGGAGGCCGACCAGAGTTACTCTGGCCCCCCCGGGGGCCTGGGAGAGGCCTGGACCTGGTGCATGGAGTCTGCCCGGAGGCAGTCAGCCGCCCTGCATCCCTACTGCCTGCGCGCGTTCCCAGCGGCTCTAGCCTTCCTCAGCAGATAGAACCCGTCCCGCCCGGGGGGCGCTGCACCCCTCATCATGCAGGGCCCTCAGCTAAGTGTCCAGTGGGCCGGGTCAGCGCAGACAGACAGGGCCGGGACCACGGCACCTGGACTCTGTGGCCTTCTGTCTCCCGGCCCCGTGTCGCATACCAGCCCCCTCCTCTTGTATCTCTTTCCAACCTCCGCCCCCCGTTCTTACCAGAGGTAAGAAAAAGGCAGCTGTCTTCACAGTGCTCTGCTCGCCCGAGCTTCCCAGGACTCCCCGGGTTCTGTGTTCACTGGGCTCTGAGGGTAGCGGGGGAGGGGTGGCCCCGAGAACAGAGCAAGTTCGCTTGTATGCCGGTCATGGTTAGCTCAGTCCCAGCCACATGGCCAAAGCGTCCTCAGCGTCCTTGCTCTTCGGTGATGCTTTTTATTTTAAGACATTATTTATTTGAGAGACAGAGCAGGTGGACACACAGAGGGCAAGGGGGAAGCAGACTCCCCACTAACACACGCCTTACGTGTGGGGCTCCGATCCCCAGACCCCAGGATCATGACCTGAGCTGAAGGTAGACGCTTAACCAGCTGAGCCCCGACATGACCCGCTCGTCCGTGACGCTGAGGTCGTGGCTCAGGCAGGAATCCGCCCAATGAGCACTGCCCAGACGGCTGTCCGTGGGCCGCCGGACGCCTGCACACCTCAAAGGAAAGCTGCCTGTGGGAGGAGTCTGGGAGCCCAGACAAGCCCCTCCAGAGGCATGTGCAACCTCCGCCCTCCCCACCCCTGCTTCAGGGGCACCTTCAAACGGGTGGCCACAGGCCTAGCCCCTTCAGCGCGAGACGGTGTGGTCACTGCGAGGGCCGAAGCGGGGTCTGGCCCCTGTGTCCTTGGAAATGGCATCAGGTTCTTCCAGCCCAACAGCCCAGGCTGAAGGCCGCTGGGAAAACCTGGATTTTTCTTCAAAAACGTCAATGTCAGAGAAGATGGTGGGAACGTTCCTATGAGAGGAAACTGAAGAACCCAGAACACTATGCCGAGAAGGACACGTGCCACCGGGGACGCTCCCGGATCCGCTGGCAAAGCGGGAGGAGGCGGGCTTGGCCGGAGCCCCGCAGCTCAGACCCGCCCGCTGAGGTCTCACTTTTTGGTGCCCTGGAGAAACACACGGAAGTACTTGGGGACAAAAGGCTGAGACGGGCTCGGCTTCCTCTGAAGCAGCTCCGAGAGACAGACGTCGGGGGGCAAGGGGGTGGGCAGTGGCGCCGTGAGCGCGGGAACCCGCGCCGGATTACGGGGTGCTCTCTGTACTGCCTGCCGACTCCCCTGTAAGTTGAAATTGTTTCCAAGTGGAAGGTTTTTAGAAAACGGTTTTGTTTCCAGAGGGCCTAGGTGGGGAGACGCGCTCCCCGCAGGCCCCCCTGGCAGCCCGGTCATGCCGCGCGGGGCCACACCATGGCCGGCCAGGCGACGGCAGCCGGCCCCGGGGCCTGCTCGGGGCCGCAAAGCTGCGGGCGGCTCCAAGGGCTTCCCTGAGACCCAGCGCCTCTGCGGTCCGTGTCCGCACTAACCTCTCAGGCTCGGTTTTACTGGCCAGGCCACGGCAGGCGACTGAACAGAGTGGGGCCAAGTGTCTCCCTTAAGCGTGTGGGACCGGGGGCGGAGGAGTGCCTGTTGTCGCTCCCCCTTTGCTGCGAGGCCCTCACATGCCCTTAGCGTTTGGATTGATTCTCCTCATTGGGCCTGTCTTCAATTTGGTTTCAGGCACTTTCCAATAAGTGCATGGAGTGCTCTGGGGCCCGGGAGAGGCACCGCAGAAATCAATACGTGTTCATCACCGTCGTGGCGGCTGCGCGAGCCGGCTGGCCCCCAGAGCCAGGCCTGCCAGGGGCGTGAGTGCTCCCAGGCCACTCGGCTGGTTTGTGTCTCCCCGCGGAGGGCCAGCAGGTATGTCTCCAGGATGATCAATGCCGCCTCATCAGTGTACCCCTGTGAGTCACGGTCCTCTCGGAGACATGGGCATGTAGGGTGCAGGGCTGTGCCTTTGTGACCGTCCCCTGCTGATGGGGCGTCCACATGCGAGACCCAAGAACGGTCCTGCCCTCCCCGAGTTTGCGGTCTGCTGGGGCGACATCGCTGCTCCCTGGGATTTCAGACCCGTTGGGGTCTCAAGATGCTGATGCTGGCCTTGGTCTGTGTGGGTGTCGTCTGGCTCATTCCGACGAAGGACGGTGGTCCCCGCATCTGAAGGGCTCGAAGAGCCTCCCGTGCATCATCACAGAAACTCACAATCCCAAGAGGGGGCAGACGATGGTCGGCTCCCCGTGCTGGGTCAGAGCCGCGGCAGAGCCGCCTGCACCAGCGCAGACTCGGCGTCCGGGCTGGCGGGTCCAGGACACGTGCCCGTGGGGATGAGCAGCCCAAGAACAGGCCGCGTCCTGAGTCTTTTCCCAGGGCGGCAGCACCACCGGGAAAGGACGTGACTTTCCTCCCTTCTGCTCTTTGCACAGCACAAAGTTCACGGCAGAAGAGTGGGCTGGGCTGTTTCTGCCCTCGCTGGCTTTCTTGCAGACCAGTAGTGGGTGAATGTGGGCCTCCCCGCATGACCCAGATGGATGGACAGGGGACTCCGTTGTGACCGGTGGCGTGTGCCAAGCTCCTGTCCTCCCCTCCAGGCTTCAGAGCGGCCTGAGCGGGTGCCTGCTCTGGTGCCCAGAGCTGGGGAAGCACACTGAGGCCACAACTACCCCTTGTCATCCCCTGTGCCCCATCTCCTCTGTCACCTGGGTTCTGTCCCTGCACACTGGCCTCTCTTGTCCCATCGGGTTGTTAAAAGCCAGGTGAAGAAAACCAGCAAATCTGACTGCCCCCACTTCTCAGGTGGGAGAACCGGGTCCTGGAGAGCTGTGAGATGTGCCCCAGCTTGCCTGGCTGGCTCCAGACCCCCATACAACCTCCTTCCGTTCTCCTTGGGGATCACCCCTGGACCGAGTGGCCCTGGCTAGAAGCGGGGGGAGGCACACTCCGCTGCCAGCGTGCTCGGAGGCTCACGGGCAGGGTTCTCCAACCTGATGCGTGTGGACCAGCCGCTGCAGCTTCTCCTGCATCTCCTGTCTGTCCAGCCCGCGGCAGCCTCCTGGCTCTGCTCCCCACCTGCCCCCTCCCTTCTGCGCTGGCCCACCAAGCCCGTCCCTGCAGTGGGCAGACTGGTGAAGCCACAGGGTGCACGTTCCCGCCTGAAGCCCACTGCCGGTTCCCCCCGTGCCCGCCCACGGCGGACCACCCAGGCCGTGTGTCCCATCGCCCTGGCCGTCCCTGTCTCCCCAGCTCCCAGCACCGCACAGCCCCACATGGTCGCCAGGAGTGTGGCCCCTTCACAGAACAGAGCCCTGCCGCCAACACCTTGTCTGTGCCTCCCCTGCTTTGGGACCGCATCCTGCCGTCTGCACAGTCCTGAGATCATGGACACCTGCCACCTCGGAGACCTGCCCGTTCTCAGTCAGAATTCAGAAAGTAAAGAGCGAGCTAGCTGCCTGCTGGGCGGAGGGGAGGCCTAACGTCCCCATCACCGCCGACCCAGGCGGAGCTGAGAGATGAGAGAAGCAGGTGAGAGAGTGGCCTGGGGGGTGGGGGTGGAGGAGGGGGGTGGTCACAGCTCCGTGCCAGCGCCCAGGCTCCAGCTTCTTCCCCTCACCCCTGGAGAAGCAGGGAAGTGCCCGCCCACCCCCACCCCCATCGTTGGTTCTTCACTCAAACCCTGCCAGCCCTTCACTTGCAAGTGGCGGGAAAGGGGTGGGGCTTCTTGGCTTCCACCAGGGACACCCTGAGTTAGACCGGGTCCAGGCGGGTCCCCTGGCAGGGCAGTTCTAGGGTGGCAGAGGCCAGTGACTCCCGTCACTGGAGACAAAGGAAGCTTACCCTGGCCAGAGTCAGGCTTTTAGAGAAACGAGTCCTACCCTGTCCACAGCAGCCCAGGTCCCGAGTGCGGCGCTGCTGCTGCTCCCCTGACCTGTGACCTCTGCCATCTTGGGAGCAAGCACGGCCCGTGTCTGCGGCTTCGGGGGGCCCGGCTATGGGATGCTATTGATGAGGCATTTATAAATATTTAATCTTCACATTAAAAATATGGGGCAGAAGAACCATTAGTAGCTGACAATAAAAAGCCTTTCCTAGCTGAATGTAGGAGCAAAAGAATCTAAGAGCAGATTTTGATCAGGCTGAAGGACGGGGCTGTGGGCTGGAAACACGTACATGCGCGTTGTTTACCGGGCGGGCGGGCGGGCACAGCTCAGACCTGCGGGGGTCGAGGATTGCAGACGGGCCTGTCGTTTCCTCAGAGTCTGTGCAAAGTATAGACTGCTCATACAAAACAGAATGGATGGTTTATTTACGTCTGGTGCCATTAAGAATGGAGGAGAAAAGTTCAGCCCAGGATAAAAAGCTTAAATCTTGATTTTTCCCTTCCCCCTCTCAAAAAGAATGGGTTCCTTGCATTGTAAATTATCCAACCCTTGTCCTTGGGTTGGCAGCTACTTCGGGCTGGTATGGACATTGCATAATCTTAAATATTGATTCTTGTTAAACTAAAAAAAAAAAAAAAAAGTCCAAGTGCACAGGGCTCCACTGGTCTGCCTGTCCAGGAAATCACCTTCGCCATAGCTCACTTCTGATGGCCTCTAGCCTTCCTGACAGCAAGATCCATTCTGATTAGAAAAGTTTCAGTAGAAAAAGCAACGGTCAGGATCACTTTCTCTATTAGAGCAAACCCTGGGTGGACGCCTGCCCCCTTGAGCTTTCTGAACAGAGCAAACTGGGTTGATCCAATTTCCACCAGTCCCATCAGCGGCCACACTGGGCCGCCCCCGACTCTGGGTTCCGAGCAGGGCTCAGCGGCACAGCTTCCATGAGTACACGCAGGAGAACCCAACTGGGAAGCGTTTCTTCGGGTAGGGGCCTTGTGCTTCCGCGGCCTGAAATGCAGTGACTGTCCCGCATCCTCTGCGGCCAGGGCTCCCTCGTCTGTGACCCAAGCCCTCGCTTCGTCACCAGCCGGACCAGTGAAGGCGGGAGGTCTAGTGGCTGATGTCATCAGTGTGGCGCTCCTGCCACATCTGGTTTCTGCAGCGGTCGCTCGACTGACTGCACGTACCTGCGAATACCCGCGATTACCCACGAATACCGCGTCGTTTTGGCGACAGAGCTCCGTGCGAGAGCGGCCGGGCGCCCCGCGAGCCCTGGGCTGTGTTCTGCGTCTCCCGCCCTTCCCGGAGGAGGCGCCCGGGCACCGAGGTGGTTTGCGGGCGTAACGTGGGAGCAGGTGTGTTCAGGGCCCGCCAACCAATGGATTGGTTTCCCAGACTAAGATGGGCTCCGCTCCAAGACAGCATCAAAGCGGAGGCTGGGCATGCCCTGGCTGGCAATGGTGGCCGCCTCCTGTCCGCTGGCGCTGGGGCCCAGGCTCTTGCCGGACTGGCGCCCGCGCCTACGGTACCCTCGTTCCAGCCCAGACATCCTGTGAGGCTGGCGGGGCGCCGGGGTCCTGCCGCGCTGGGGTCCCGGTGAGCCTCAGGTCACTGCTGCAAACTGTCCAGCCCATCCCCGGCGGTCAGATGCGCGGGGGCCTCCCGGAGGGCCGGCTCGAGCCACCGAGCACTGTGTGCGGAGCGCCGCGGTCCCGGGAGCCGGCCAGTCCTTAGCGCTGGCCTGGAAGACCTCCCTGGGTAGCCAGGTTGCTGCTGGCGGGTCCCCCGAATGTCAGACCGTCCCCTTGTATTTCTTTTCAAAGTCTGCCGGTCAGCGCGGCGCTCCCCCGCTGGTGCAGCGCCAGCCCTGCCCGGGGCTCCTCCTGCCGCAGGGCCGCCCCTGCACCTGTGGGCTTCTCCTGCCACCTCGGTCCCCTCCCTCCCTAACCGTCCAGTACCCTGGCTTCGCCTTCTCAGGCTCTCCCTTAGCTTGTATAAAGAAGGGACTTCGTGGCTTTCCGGGGTCCCAGAACCACTTATGTTTTTCAGGGTATTTTCTCTTTCCGTTCCCTGTCTCTGCCCCGCATCCCTAAGCTCCTCCCAGGACCCTCGCGGAGGCCACCGGCTCCTGACAATCTGCACACCCCCACTTTGTAGGGGGCTCTGCAGCCCCCTCCTCACAAAGGTTTGTTCAGACGGGAGGGCAGTGCGCATCTGTGTGCACTAACCCATGCAGTTCCAGAACCCTCCGTCAGCTGGGGGCTCTCTGCAGAGGCCTTGCTTCCCTTGGAATTCGCAGGGGAACTGGGCAGGGTCTCTGGAGCAAGGCTTCCTGCCTCTCAGACCCCCTCCCTGCTTGAACCCAACCAAGGAAGGTCTTCCAAATCCTCGTTCTCAAAGCCTCTCCCCTCTCCTGTGGGGCACTCCCCCGACTGCTCTTAATTGCGGTGTGATAAATGGAGACACTTCTCTTGTTCCTGAATGGGAAAACTCAGTATTTTAAAACCAATACTCCCTAAACTACCAATTCTGTACAGTATCAAACTCATTCTAAAATTATTTGGAGGAGTAAATCCACAAAAATAGCTAAGAAATTTTTTAAAGATTCTTAGAGAGTTTGTCCTTCTAGGAATAAAAATATGTTTGAAAAAAAAAAAAGCAACACTATGGACATTAAAATAAATGGTGTCAGGGAAGGAATACCCAAAAAGGTCAGTGCAAGGAAAATAAGGAATTATCATCAATAATGTGATATTTCACATCCGTGAAAAAGATGGGCTGATAATTCAGTCTATGGCTTGTGTATAATTTGTTCCCATATAAAAAATAAATAAAAGTAAATTTCTCATAAAATTAAACTCTGGAGAGATTAAAGACCTTTGAAAACTATCAAATTATCAGGATGAGATGTAAGAGAATTTTGTTTTTAAATCTTTGGGTGGAGATCAGCCTCAGCAAAAACGTGGCACCCGTGAAAGGAAGGACTGACTTACAATTGCCAGAGGCAGGGGCAGGGCATGGGGAGATAAGCCAGAGCAATGCTGTGGACTTGGAAAAGGTATTTGCCACATACAAGCAAAAGAGCGGTAATAGCCATAAAATACAAAGAGCTGCTGCAAAGTAATAAGAAATAGCGCAGTAGGAAAATAGATGATAACAGGCACTTCACAGAACACAAATGGTCCATAAATATGTGAAAATATACTAAAATATACTAAATATAGTAAATTTAGTATATAAAATATACTAAAAATATACTAAACCTTACTTGGATTAGACAAACTAAAACAGTAAGGCCGCATTGTCACCAATCAGTTCAGCAAAAAATAGTAGAAGTAATAAGTCTTTTATTTTTATTTGCAGTGTAGTTAACATACAGCATTATATTCCTTCCAGGTGTACAATATTGTGATTCAAGGCTCCGTACGTTACTCAGTGCTCATCATGGTAAGTGTGGTCTTAATTCCCTCTGCCTGTTTTCCCCAACCCCAACCATCAGTCCGGTCTCTAGTTAAGAGTCTGCTTCTTGGTTTCTCTCTTTCCTTTGCCCATTTGTTTTGTTTCTTAATTTCACAAGTGAAATCCTACGGGGTTTGTCTTGCTCTGACTTGACTTCACTTAGCATTACACTCCCTGGCCTCGTCCGTGTTGTTGCAGACGGCAAGATTTTATTCTTTTTATGGCTGAATAATATTCCTGTGTGGTGTGTGTGTGTTTGTGAATGCATATAATACATACACACCTCATTTTCTAGATCCGTTCATCTATGGACACTTTGGCTATTGTAGATAATGCTGCTGTAAACATAGGGTGGCATGTATCCCTTTGGATTCGTGTTTTTGCATTTTTTGGGTAAATAGATGTGTGACTGCTGGATGATCTGGTGATTCGAGTTTTGACTTTTTCTCGAACCTCCGTACTGTTGTCCAGAGTGCCTGTAACAGTTGGCATGCCCACCAACAGGGCAGAAGGGTTCCTTTCTCTCCACATCCTTGCCAACAACTGTTATTTCTTGTTATTTCTTTATTTTAGCCATTTTGACAGGGATGGGGTGACGTCTCATTGTAGTTTGGATTTGCATTTCCCTGATGGGGAGTGATGTTGAGCATCTTTTCATGTGTCTGTTGGTCATCTGCATGTCTTCTTTGGAGAAATGTCTGATCATGTCTTCTGCTCATTTTTAATCAGATTATTTGGTTTTGGGTGTTGAGTTGTGGAAGTTCTTTATATATCTTGGCTAGTAACCCTTTGTCACATATGTCACTTGCGATATCTTCTTCCATTCTGCAGGCTGCCTTTAGTTTTGCTGTTTCCTCTGCTGGGCAGAAGCTTTTTACTTTAATGAAGTCCCTGCAGCTTATACTTGTTTTTATTTTCCTTCCCTCAGGAGACCTGTCTATAGCTGGTGTCAGAGAAGTTACTGCCGAGGCTCTTTTCTAGGACTTTTATGACTTTAGGTCTCACATTTAGATCTTTAATCCATTTTGAGTTTCTTTTTGTGTATATGTAGGAAAGTGGTCCTCTTTCATTCTTTTGTATGTGGCTTGTCCAATTTTCCCAACACCATTTGTTGAAGAGACTGTCTTTTTTCCACTGGATGTTCTTCCTGCTTTGTTGAAGATTAATTGATCATAAAAGTATGGGTTTATTTCTGGGGTTTTCTGTTGTGTTCCACTGATCTGTGTGTCTGTTTCTGTGCCAGTACCATACTGTCCGGATGATGATAGCTTTGCAGTGTAGCTTGAAGTCTGGGATTATGGTATCACCAGTTTTGTTTTTCTTTTTCAAGATTGCTTTGGCTATTCAGGGGCTTTTGTGGTTCCTTACAAATTATCGGATTGTTCTAGTTCTGTGAAAAATGCTGGCAGTATTTTGGTAGGGATTGCATTAAATCTATAGATTGCTTTGGGTGGTATAGACATTTTATAAGTATTTGTTCTTAAATGTTTTTTAAGTTTTTTTCAAAAATTGCGCTGAAATACACATAGCATTTGTCATTTGTTTCTCAGAGCGTGGCATGGGAGGGGCGCGTCGCTCTGCTGGGCACCCGTCATGCCATGGTCTCGTGGCCTTGCACAGCCAGAACTTGGTCTCATGTCTAGGACCTCGTGGCCTTGCACGGCCAGAACTCTGGAGCACAGCACACTGCCTTCCTGTCCCCTCCTCCTCCTCCTCCTCCTCCTCCTGGCCCTGGTACCCACCACCCTACTCTCTGTGTCCACGAATTTGACTGCTGTGGAGACCTCAGGTAAGCGGAATCGCACAGTCTTTATCCTCTCATGACAGCCATGTTTAAATGAAGGAGTGAATGATGTATTATGAGCAAAATAGGCAGTGAGAGATTTTTCAATTGTGTCCAGTTATGTTGAGATATAATTGACATATAACATTGTAGCATTTTGAGGGGTACATGACAACTGGATAAACGTGTGGGTTATGAAAGTTTCTCCACAGTAAGTTCAGTTAATGTCCGTCACCTCACCGTTATAAAAAATGCTTTTTCCTTATAATATGATCTTTTAAGATCTTCTTTCTTGGTGACGGTCAAGCGTGGAAACAGCAGTATTGCAGCTGTGGCCGTCCTGCGCGTCCCTCCCCCAGAGCTCATTCACCTCAGAACTTCCAAAGTGAGACGCTGTAACTACCTCCAGCCCCATCCCCCACCTCTGGCAACCTCCAGTCGGATCCGTTTCTAGGAGTTTAGGGTTTTTTAGGTTCCACATAGGTGTGAGATTGTACCGTATTCATCTTTTTCTGTCTCCTTTGTTTCACTGAGCACGATTCCCTCAAGCTTCATCCATGTTGTCGGGAGCCCCTCATTTCTAGGGCTGAATAGCATCCCGTGGAGTGGGCCGGGTGTTTGTTATATGATCCCGCTTCCTTGATTCGTCGTCGGTGGATGCTTAGGTTGTTTCTGTGACGTGGCTGCTGCAGATACAGTGCGGCGAGCGTCGGGGAGGGGCCGGGGGCCGGTGTCCCTTTGGGAAAGTGAGGTCGTTTCCTTTGGAGGTATACCCAGAAGTGAAAAAGGTCGATCCTTTTTATTTCTTTGAAGAATCTCCATACAGTTTTCCTTAGTAGCTGCACCAGTTTGCATTTGCAGCAACTACGGAACTAGGGTTCCCCTCTTTCCTGACCTGGCGAGCATTTGTTCTCTTTTGTCTTCCGTGGCAGCCGTCCGAAAAAAGGCGTGGGGTGACATCTCGTGATGGTTTGGGTGTGCGTTTTTCTGATAATGAGTGATGATGAGCACCTTTTCATGTACCTGTTGGCCGTTTGAATTTCTTTGCAAAAATGTTTCAGGTTTTGCTCCTTTATAATTGGATTTTCTTTTGTGCTGTTGAGTTTCATGTATCGCTTACGTATGTTGAAACGAAGCCTTTTCAGATGGGTGGTTTGCAAAATTTTCTCCCGTTCTGTAGGTTTCCTTGTCACTTTGTGGATGGTTTCTTTTGCTCTGCAGAAGCTTTTTAGCTTGATGTGGACTCCCTTGTATTTTGTTGTAGTTGTTTTGGGTTTTTGGTTTGTTTGTTTTTTTGTTTTTGTTTTTTTTTTTTTGGGAGAGAGTGGATCAGTGGTGCGAGGGGGGGCAGTGGGAAGAGACAGAGGGAGAACCAGGCTCCCCGCTGAGCAGGGAGCCCCCTGTGGGCTCAGTACCAAGGACGGCAGGATCATGACCTGAGCTGAAGCCCCCCGCCCCATGTGCCCTTGTTTTTTATTTTATTCCTTGTGTTTTAGGTGTCCTATCGAAAACACTGACAAGCCCACGCCAAAGAGCTCTTTCCCCTCTGTTTTCTTCTGAGAGTTTTATGCTTTCAGATCTTACGGTAAGTCTTTAATCAAACGCTTTTGAGTTAATTTTTGTGAGTGGTGTCAGAAGTCTGATTTGGTTCTTTTACACGTGCATTTCTAATTTTTCCAGCACTGTTTATTGAAGGGTATATTTTCTCCATTGACTGTTCCTGGCTTCCTTGTCAAATATTAGCCGACGGTACACGCGTGGGTTATTTCTGGGCTCTCTATTCTGTTGCCTTGGTCTGTGTGTCTGTTCTTATGACGGTTCTATATTGTTTTCATTACTATAGCTTTGTAATATGGTTTGAAATCAGGATAAGTGACGCATCCAACTTTGTTCTTTCTCTGTTGCTTTGGCTCTTCAGGATCGTTGGTGGTTCCATACTAATTTTTGAATTGTTTGTTCTAGTTCTGTGAAAAGTGCTATGGGATTTTGATAGGAATTGCCTTGAATCTGTAGATGGCTTTGGGTAATATGGACATTTTTATGTTATTAATTCTATTCCATGCACTTGGGATATCTTTCCAATTATTTGTGTTTTCAGTTTCTTTCATCAATGTCATGTAGGTTTCAGTGTAGCGATAGGTCCCCTCCTCAGTTAAATTTATTTCAACGTATTTTATTGTTTTTGATGCCATTGTAAATAGGGTTGTTTTCCTTCTTCCTCAGATGTTTGTTAGTGCATACTGGCAGTACTGAGTTTTGTACGTTGATTTTTTAATCTTGCAACTTTACTGAATTTATTGGTTGAATTTGACAGTATTTTGGTGGAACTTATAATTATCTCTATTTAAATTATGTCACCTGCAAATAGAGATAGTGTTGTTTCTTTCTTTCCAGTTCTGATGCCTTTTATTTCTTTTTCTTACCTAATTGGCTCTGGCCAGGGTTCTCAGAAATAGATATTTTTCTACATGTTGATGAATGAGACCATTTAGCAATACCTACCCCAAATTTAAAGTTCATGTTTAAAAAGTGAACTAACAATTTTGCCTCAGGAACAATTCCTTACAGAAATACTGATTTATGCACAAATATACCAGTTACAAGGATGTTCTGTGTAGCACTCCTTAGTGTAAATTTTTTGTTGAAGGAAAACTTTTATACAGAGGAGTTTCAAGTTCAATAAGCATTGAGTTTTCTGGGTTTTTACAAAGTGAACAAACCAGGATCCTGCCGTCTTCTATTAGTCACTACCACCCCACCCAAGGGAACGTCCATTCTGACTTTCCACATGGATTCTTTGGGCTGGTTTTGACCTGTATATAAATGGAGATCACATCGTGGCTTCTTTCAGTCGACATTGTTACGTGAGATTCACCCATGTGAGTGCGTGTAGGTTTAAGAAACCCGTTCTCATTGTCATCTAAAATATTTATATTGGGCGCCTGGGGGGCTCAGTCAGTTAAGCGACTGCCTTTGGCTCAGGTCATGATCCCCGAGTCCTGGGATTGAGCCCCGCATCGGGCCCCCAGCTCCGCAGAAGTCGGCTTCTCCCTCTGACCCTCTCCTCTCTCATGCTCTCTCTCCCTCTCTCTCAAATAAATAAATAAAATCTTATGTTGTATGAATATGCCACAGTTTCATTTATTCATTTTACTGTTGATGGACGTGTTTCCATCTGGGGACCTTTAAGAATGGTGCTGCTCATGGAAAATTTGGGAAGTGATGCAGATGTCCGTTACCTTGACCGTGGTGATGGTTTAACAGGTGTGTATTTGTCAGAACCCTCAAATTCCATACATTAAATAGGTATAGATTTTTGTATGTCAGCCACACCTCAATGAAGCTGTTAAAAAACGGTGCTGCTGTTAGCATTTTTGTCAGTGTGATTTAGTAAATATTTATACACATTGCTGTTCGGCGTAGAGTTAACACTGGGATTGCCAAGTCATAATGCATAACTTCAGGGGCTGAGGAGTTGACGAAAGTGGCTGTAGCAACCCGTACTCCCACCAGCTGGGTGAGAGCTCTTTTCGGTCTGCATATTTGCTAAAACATGATATTGCCAGATTTATCATAGTTAATCATTCTGGTGGAGGTGTGGCAGTACCTCCATGTAGTTTATTGTTCAGAATCCTGGTAATTAGTGAACTTCGGCGTTCTTTTTGTATTTATTGGCATTAGGATAGCTGGATTTCAGTGAATTGCCTGTTCAAGTATTTTGTCCATTTTTTAAATGAAGCTAGTTTTTCTTATTGCTATGGAGGCTTCTTTGTATCTGATGAGCTCTTTGTCAGATGTGTATCTGGCAAATATCTCCTCCCATTCTGTGGCTTGCTTTTTCATTCTGTTGAAGGTATTGTTTTGAGGGATAATTTCTTAATTTTAGTGTTGTCTGATTTGTCAATTTTTTATTTTATGGTTAAAGCATTTTGTGTCCTAATTAATATATTTTCCCTGGCACATTTGTAAACATATTCTCCTGTGTTTCCTTCTGAAAACATCATCTTTCACATTCAGCCATGTATCTGTCTGGAGTTGAGTTTTATGTATGGTGTGAGGTAGTGGGTAAACTCTGTTTTGTACAAGACACTTAGCCACTGTTGGCCCACCTCACCTGGTCTCTTGTGTGGGTCTCTTTCTGGACTCTGCGTTCCATTTGATTGGACTTTCGAACTATTCTTGCATCAGTAACGCTGTTTTAATTCTAGTTGTAAAGTAAGTCTTGATATTTGTAGTCTGCGTTTCCCAGTTTTGTCTTTCATCAAGATTATTGACTATCCCTAGCCATCTGCATGCCCATATAACTTTTAGATTCAACTTTTTAATTTCCACAGCACTAACCCTGATAATATTTTTAAGGTGTTTAAACTACAGATCAATTTTGGGAAAATTTAATAAGTTTTAAACCCACAAACAGAGTATCTACCTCCAATTATTTAGACCTCTAAAATTTTTCTCAGTTCTGTTTTGTGGTCTTCAGTGTGCCAGTTTTGAACAATTTCTATTCAATTTATCCCTAGATATTTGATGTTCTGCTGCCATTGTAAATGGTATCTCTCTTTAAAAAATCGTATTTTTTAAAGTTTTATCATACACTTTTTGTTGCTATACCATTGTTTTTTGTTTTTTTTTTAAAGATTTTATTTATTTATTTGACAGACAGAGATCACAAGAAGGCAGAGAGGCAGGCAGAGAGAGAGGAGGAAGCAGGCTCCCTGCAGAGCAGAGAGCCCGACACGGGGCCCGATCCCAGGACTCTGGGATCATGACCCGAGCTGAAGGCAGAGGCTTTAACCCATTGAGCCACCCAGGCGCCCCTATACCATTGTTTTTAATAGAAAAGTATATGAAACGTTCCAGTGGGGAGGAGATTAAATCAATGCACTTCTTTCTTGTCAGCCACTAGTTTATGTGGGTGGATCCCCATGTTCCAACAAGGAGGTTGTTGGGGGATGCTACACATAAAAACATAAAAAACATAAAATGCTAAACATAAGCATAAAAAAGTCCTGCTCTGTGTTATGGTTTTTTAACTACATGGAAATGTGTAGCAAGACCCTAGAACGAGGTCTAGAGAGATTGACAGCCGCTTGCTAACTGTGTGTCCACGGGGAAGAGGAGGAGCTGTGGCCGAGCTGGGGTGAAGGAGGCTTGTCCTGGTCCTTCCTAGCCACGTTTATTGCCTTTGTTTTTACAACAAGCTTCCATTACAGGAGAGCAGGGGAAAATGGATTATTGTCCATTTAATGCCTCTCTCGCCTTTGGCCCGGGACCCGGCCCACAGCGAGACCTCCGCAAATATTCCGAATGGAGCCGACCTTCCGGAGCTCGTGTGGCTTCCAGGGAGGCCATGGCCTAACACAGGAGTTCTTTCCTTTTTCTGTTGCTTTGAAGATGATACATTCTAGACTAACACAAAACATAGGCGCAAGGGTGGGAAAGCGTGAGAGGCAACGAAAACTGAGCCCTCCAGGGCCGATGTGGGGTGCTGCTAAGCCGCGTATCCTGATCCTCAGTCCGGGGTCTGGGTGCAAGCGCTGGGGGTGCTGAGGCTGCCCCCGTGTCCAAGCAGAGGAGCCCCTCCTCCAGGGGCTTCTGGTCTAGCAGATAGGAGGACAGATGCTGCTTAAGGAAAGCCTCAGCTGGATCAAGCGGTGCAGGTGCTGAGGAGAAAAGCTGCATAAAAGAGAGGGGGAAGGCATGCGGGTGGTGGTTGGGTAGGGGTGTTTATTTGAGGGGTGTTAAATTTAGGGACACCTCCCTGGAAGGGGGGGACGGGACCTGAGTTGGGGGAGCACGGCAAGTGCTTTCGCAGAAGAGACCTCCAGGGAGAGGACGGCAAGGGCAAAGCTGCGAGCAGTTTATGTTCACGGACCGTGAAGTTGTCCCTGTCCCGGAGCCGAGGCACGGGGTGGGGGGGGGGGACTGTGGGGCTGACTGTGTCCGTCCTGGTGGCCCGTGGGAGAAGTCTGGAGGGGGTGTAGTGAAGGTGGTCTGTCCTAATTCGGAGGAGCCTCTGGCTGCTGTCCACGGAGGACAGCTGACGCAGGAGGGAAAGCCATGGGACACTCGGGCACTGGTCCCTTTCTTTCTGGCCAGAGAAACACAGGTGTGGCCCAGCCCGGGGGGTTGGGGGTGGCATCGGTCGAGATTTCAGACATCCAGCTTCATAAGATAACAAGTTGTGAAGACATTTAAGAAACAGCACAGTGACGTTTAAAAAAGAGGAGCGTACTCTGGAATGTTCAGCAAATAATGAAACCACTTTGAAAAGCCATCCTTGAAGGCTTTGTCTTCCGTTCAAGAAAAATCTAACTGCGGAAAGAAGCTTAGATGAGGAACCCCGTGTGTGTCTGTTCCACGGGGGACCGAGGGCAGCCTCAGAACGGCCCAGACAGAATTCAGGCTTGGGCTGGGGTGGGCCGCCCCCCTGGGGCCGCGTGAGGCCACAGAAGGAGGGGAGCCTGCGCCCGCCTCGCCTCCCTGCAGGTAGGACCCAGGCCGGGAGCCGGGTTTCATGGCCTGGACATGCTGAGCAGGGGCCCGTGTGGGCCCTGCTCCTTCTACAGCTGTGGGCACGGACCCGAGGGAGCAGAGGGAGGAAGACCTTGCCACACGGAGGGCAGAGCGCAGAATGCCGACAGGTCTCGCAGACGGAGCTGAGGGTCCCGCTCCAGCAACTTTCTCGAGGAAATACGGTTTCCTCTGAAAAACAAACGCCTACGGAGTAATTCTCCATGAAAAGTGGATTTTTTTTACTTTAGCTCTGATAAAATCACAGGACTGTTTTTGTAACACCTTTATAGAGAGAGAATTCCCGTAACTTAAAATGCCCCTGCTTGAGCAGAGCGGCTCCGCGGTTCGGGCCGCAGCCGGTGGCAGAACGTTGTTAGCACCTCGGACCGGTTCTCCTCGCGGCCTCTCCGGCCCCACGCCCGCTCCCCGCGTCTCCCGCCGTGAGCAGTCACAAGTCGGTTTTCTGACTGTGGATCTGTCGTCTCTGGATGTTACGTATAAACGGAAACTTGGCTGTTGGGGATCAGATTCCTTCACTCGGCATAATGTTTCCCAAGTTCATCCACGCGTGGTCCAGCCGTGGTCCCTTTGTCACTGAAGAGCGCAGCATCCCAGGCATGCACCCCGTTTGTAAACTCCGTTCGCACTGGATTGATTTCCAACTTCGGATACTGCTGCTGCTAACGCTCGCGGGCCAGTTTCTGGGTGAACGTAGATTTCCATCTCTTGGCTGTATCACTAGGAATAGAAATACTGGGTCCTACCGCAGCCGGTACACCACAGGAGAACCTGATGATCTGTTGACAGTAACCGCCCCGTTTCCTCCGTCCAGCCGCAGGTGGAGGAGGCCCGGCGTCTCCACACGTCACAGCCCCGGCCGAGGTCGGACCGGCTGATCAGAGCCGCCCTGGTGGGCACGAAGGGCATCTCCCCCCCACACCCCGCCGACGGACAGTGCGGAGCTGTTGCACGTGCTTGGTGGCCACGCGGGCATCTTCTTTAAAGAAATGTCTGTTTCTGACCGTTTGCCCACGTCCAGAGGGATTCCTCCGCCTTCTCACAGTTGGTTTCCAGGGTTCTTTATGCATTCGTGATGCAAGTCCCTTACCAGATACGTGATTTTCAGAGAGTTTCTCCCATTCTGTGGGCTGGTTTTGATAATGTCTTTGAGACAGATACTTTCCGTTTTGATGAGGGCCAGTTTCTCTGCTTTTACTTTTATGACTCGTACTTTGGGTGTCAAAGCTGAAACCCTCCCCGGACCCAGGGCTCCGCACACCGCTGCCAGCTCCCGTGACATCTGCGGTCTGAAGGCAGCCCCGTGGGCTCCTCCCGTGTCACCGTCTTCACTGTCACGTTTAGGGCCTCGATCCATTTTACGTTGGGTTTTGTGCACGGTCTGGGTCAGCGTCCACCTCCGTTCTCCGGCTTGTGACTCTCCAGTTCCTCTGCACTATGTGGGCAGGAGCCTGTTGTCTCCCGTTGGTGGCCCAGCGCCCTTGTCAGACCTCGGCAGACCCTGACTACACGGGGTGACTTCCGGACAGTCCGTTCTGACCCGGCTCTGGACACGGACCCTACCCCAGGACGACACTGTCTTGATTTCTTTCTCTTTGCAGTAGGTGTTGAAATCCAAGGGGAGCCTCTGACTTTGTTCTTCCCTTAGGGCGCGGTTCGGCTCTTGTGTCCCCTGCGCTAGCCTCTGAGTCCCAGGCTCAGCTTGTCGGTTTCTGAGAAGAGCCGGCCGGGCCTCGGGCCGGATGCGTCGGATCCGGAGATCAATCAGGAAACGTCGTCATCTTGGTGGTGAACTGTCTTCCGGTCCCGAGCACGGGACGGTCTCTCATCTATTCAGGTCGTCGTTAATCCCTTTCCGTAACAAACCACAGTCTTCCGGAGAGCCCGCGAAGCGCGTGAGGGACCTGGTCAGGGTGGCGGCCCTGCCCGCTCCCTGCGAGAGCTCATGCGGGGCGCGACGGCTCCACCGGTCCGAGGCGCCGCGTTTGGGTTTTGTTCCGCCCGGTGAGGACCCTCCTGCCTCCTGCGCGTCGCGGCCCTCGCCAGCCGGTCCGGGCAGATGGGGGCGCGTCACTCCGTCCCGGGGCTCCTTCAGCTGGGGGACCCTGGGGATTCTTCTGACCTTGACCCTCCGTCCTTGAACTCTGTTCTCTCCTCTTCACAGCCAGGGAGCCTAACTCGGGGCGCCCGGCCATCCTGATGTGCATTCACATGTGTGAGGGAGAGGCACTTTATTTAGCGGATGTCTATCCACGTCACTCTGCCCACCTTACTAGAAAGACCCCCCTTTTGCCAACTGCTCTGCTGTGTCAGCTGTGTTATGTATCAGGGCACCGTGTATGGACCTGCTTCCGGACGCCGCTTCATGCTCGAACGCCACGCTCTAGGACTTACTGAGGCCCCATGAGGAACTCTGGGAAGCGTCAGGGACTGAATGTGCCCCCAAATCCAAATGTTGAGGCCCTACCCCACAACAGGACGGGAGGTGATGCAGTTTACATGAGATCCTGGGGGGGGGGCATGATGGGAGTCCAGCCCTCCCAAGAGATCGAAGCCCTTTTTCTCTCTGCCGAGCGCACAGTGAGAAGGCTGCTCCCCGCAAGCCGGGAAGAGAGCCCTCGCCGAGAGCCAGATCTGCCAGCACCGGGACCTGGGGCTCCCCAGCCTCCAGGACCGGGAGAGATAAAGGCCTGCTGTGGGGAACCCACTGGTGTGTGGGATTGTGTCCCAGCGGCCCAATCTGAGTAAGACCTCAGGCTTCCTCCTCGGTCAAAGTTGCCGTGACTTCCCTTAGTCGTTCACAGCTCCACGTACGTTTCGGAATCAGCTTATCAATTCAGGAAGGAGCTCCTGGAGCTGCGCGGAGATGAAGACAGAGTCCGGAGGTCACTTCAGGGACAGTCGGCATCTTTTCAACATGTATTTTGTCAACCCACAAATGTGTTCTGTGCCTCCATTTCTTAAGATTTTAAACATTTCTCGACACTTGTGAAGTTTCCTGGCCGTCATCTTATATCACACTGGTAGCTTTCTTCCTGGATATTTGGTGTTATTTGTGGTGTTATAAATGCTGTGCTTTTTTTAAATTCCCACTGTTGCTGAAATACGGTTGAATGTAGACCTTGTATTCCTCAGTCTTGCTGAATCCCCCTTACTGAATTTAATGCTTTTTATTAAGTTCTTTGGCATTTTCTCAGGACACTAATTTTATTTTTTTATTATTACTTTTCCGTTCAAGATCTCATGTAACCTGTAGCTCGCTAACATCGAGTGTAGTTTTCCCCTTTGTTGGGTCGGTAACTGTTCAGTCGGCAGCAGCAGAAATCCCTGCAAGGAAGCTCAAGCAGACGTGAGGTCCGATCCGGCCACGGGGACATGGCTCTGCACGGCAGCCTCTCCCTTGGGCTCTGCCTCTCTGGGACCCCGTGGCCCTGAGCTCCCCAGTCTGGCCCTGTCTGAGCTTCGACCGACCGCCCATGTCAGTCTGTGGCCTACAGCACCAGCCCCCCCAGGTACCTCTGGGTGTCCTCTAGAAGTTTGCACCTCCCAAACACACCAAGTAGTGATCCTGCTGTCCTTCTACTAGTCTTTCCAAATACACATTATTCTATAACATTATGCATATTCTGTACTTATTCTTCTTGCCTTCTCTTGATAGAGAAACTTACAATTTTGAATGACATTGTACATCCAGTGTTACATGCCCGCCTCGCCTTAATTGTATATCATTAGTATTTACCATTTTGTTAAATATAGTTTAAAAGCATGATCTTAATGGCTCAGTAGAATATATGATATTCTACTATATGGCTATACCATAATTCAATGAACAATTGCTATTTTCGGGTATTTGGGTTCTTTCCAGTTTTTTAAATACACATTTTACTGCAGCGAACAGTCTTGTACTTGAATCTTGCCTAATCTCTGATCATTTCCTTAAGATCGATTCCTCGAAGTGGGATTAGCGGGTCAAAGGATATGAACATTGTTAAGTCTCTTGATATAACGTCAAATTGATTTCCAGAAGGCTGTACCAATTTACTCGCCTATCGACAACTCTAAGAATGCCCATTTCTCCATCAACAGGATTGAGTATTAGCTTTTAAGTAAAATCTTTTCTAATTTAATAGATGAAAAAAATTTCATCTCATTATTTTGATGTGCATTTTTAAGTAAGGTTGAATATATTTTCCTAAGCTTATCAATCACTTGTATTGTTCCCTTGTGAACTGACTGTGAATTTGCCTGTTTTTCTTCAGGGTATCTGGTCTTATTGATTTGCAAGAGCTCATTGTATATTGAGATATAAACCCTTTGTTGTCATCGGGACACTTTTCTTTCTGTCTCTGCTGGTGGCCCCAGGCCCAGAGCAGCGCCAGTTCTGCCGGCGGTGGTAGCGGCACAGAGCTTGGTCTCCTGGAGCTGGAAACCCAAGGTTGCTAACTGGAAACTCAGCTAGCAAGTCGCACGCGTCTGATGAGGGAGCTGTCGGGGGCAGTGGTGTGCTGGGCAGCGGTGGGATGCCTGTGCTCCCCTCCGACGCTTGGTTCTTTTCCGGTCGACACCTCTGACCTTGCTGTGGCTTCTTCTGATCCCACTAGCCACGCCGCTGGTGCTCTTCCTTTCCTCGCTCTCCCCCTCTGCCCGCCGGACCAGAAGCTTGGGCGGAGCTCTGGCTGATGGCGCAGGCCTTACAGCCCTGTCCCTCTGGCACTGCCTCAGCGCCCCTTCCTGTCCCCTCCTGTCCCTGCGCCATGTGAAGGGTGCCTACACTCAGCTTACACTGCAGACACCGCGTGGACCCCACGGGCACCCCGTGTGCACGGGCATCCTGTTCTCCCCGGCTCCGTGCAGACCACGTGGTGGCCCCAAAGACACTAGTGGAGAAGCATGAAGGAAACAGCTCCTTTGAGGTCCCCTCGTTTGTTGCAAGGACCCTGGGGAGAGGAACATCTGCCTTCTGTTTTGGAACCATGGTCCTATGATGCTGCTTGAGTCCCAAAGCAAGACCCCTTGAGCGTCAGCTGACCACGGCTGCACAAGTCGGTTTCCATCTCACGGCCTGGCTGCGTCACACCCAGGGGGCGGCTAGGCTGGAGGCTTCCCAGGGAGGGTGGGTGCTTCTCCTTCCATCCAGATGGTCTCTCAGTCTCTGCGCACTCCCTCCATCCAAGGTATCTGAAACCCAAGTCAGGGGAAAGGGCAGGATTGGGAGATTGGAGACTTCATTTAGTTCTAGTCCTGGTCCTTCCAGCCCTGTGACTCTGAGCTGCTCATGTGACTCCTCTGAACAACAATTAGGTCACCTAAGAGGGGAATGGGCCCCGCCCAGGCTCAGTGGGACTGAAGTGGCCTGCGGGCCCCCAGCTCCAGCACAGGTGCCTAGGGCGACTGCTCGCTCCTCAAAAATGCATGCACTGCTCAGCTAACTCAGAGACTGTTTTAAAAGGTGGTCACCAAGGATTCTGGAATTGGGAATGATGTTCACTCTCTTCCTGAAGCAGTGCCTTCTCTGATCTTGCCCTGGGCCATGCCCTGTGGCCTTGGCTGGGAGTCCCAGTGTAGGACAAGAAGCTGAGGAAGGCATGGCTGTGTCTTGTCTTCAGGAAGCTCAAAGTCCCCCCAGGGTGTGACCGGAGAACCTCTGGGAGGCCAGCAACTGGGGGCCTCGGGAAGCTCCCGGGCTTGGTGGGGGCATGAAGAAGGCCCCCTCTGCCGGCCTGGGAGTAAGGGCAGCCTGTGCCCAGGAGCGATCGTTTGGGCTGAGCAGGAGTCTCCATGGTTGCTCTTGGCCCCGGATCACAGGCTGTGGTGTCTGCGGCCTGGATGTCCCCGTGGCCCCCGTGGGTGTGACCCAGGGCCAATTCAAGACGTGCGTGGGTACGAACTGAAACTTCCTCCAGTTCGGAGAGAATGTGTGTCTGCGGGCCAGCCGTGGGTTGTGATGGCAGATCTAGCCGTCCCTGTGAGTTCTTTCTGCCAAGGATGGTGGATGTTCCCTGGCCATGCCACAGCTGGATAACAAGCTAAATGGTGGCCGTCTTGTAATGGGTTCACTTGGCCAGACCGGGTGGGGTGGCGGGGAGAGAGTCAGAAGCGTGTGTGAGTCTGCGTCTGGGCTCTGGGCGTCCGAGGCTGCTCCCGTCTGTCCCCAGGCCCGGGGCTGGGAGCGGTGTGTGCACACTGGCTCCCAGCACCAGACTGGCAACTTGCTCTCTGTGAAACTGGGAAATGACAAATGACCAAAAAATCAATTTGTAATCTGATTGGAGGTTTTTGATTTCCTCTGATGAGTTTAAATTTCATTAAAAGCAACCTTATTCCAACATAAAAGGAATCCTTGAAGGGTAAAACAGGGGATTGTCTCACTGAGTATAAAGCCTCCCGACTCTTTTGTGTGATTTATTCATTGCATTAATTGTGAGGGCCAACCTGTGGTGTCCGTTGGCAGCTGGGCCCTTATCGGGGCCTGGGATCGGCCAGGCGCGCTCGGCACACAAGGACTCGAGGACTCGCATTCAAAACTCACTCTTTGGCATATTGACGCTTGACTTATCAACAACCCTTATTATCTGCTAGGAGGGAGCTCGCAGCTCGTGGGGACAGAAGCAGCTACAAATCGCTACCACAGCCGTCCCTGTGCATTCTCTTAATTGTATGTATTCTCTGGAAAAAATGATCATCGTGGCCTCTTGTCTTGATGAGAAATTGACATTTTCGGAGGACCTCTTTGGGCGCTCCAGCCGAGGAGATAAGGCGGAGTTGTTTTAAAGGAGAGCAGTCGTTCTTCCCTTTCACTCCCTCCCCTTCCCTCTTTATTGCTCTCAGTGACCCACTTGATGAGTATGGATTTCATGAGGTCTTTTTCAGCATTTGAACTATAAAAGGTTCAGAATGACACCACCCCTTATAGACAAAAGATAACCTTGCCCTTTGAATATATTGATTCTTTATTAACTAGGCTGTTTAATGCAATGAAATGAGGCATTAGATGGAAGCCCATTTCAAGTGCTTTGAATAATCTTTAAAAGCTTGAAAGACCTTAAAAGGCAGGCTGACAATAATTGGCATACATTCGGAGAGAATGCAGTTCTTGCTTCTGCTTCGAAACACAAACATGAAACAATTTCTCCCCAGGTTGTAGGGCCCTGGTGAGCCGCCCCCGGAGCAGCCCGCCCCCCCCCCCGCCCAGGGTTGGCATTTCTGGCACCCGCTGGGAGTGGGGACTTTGGGTCCCAGCCCTCCCCACCCAGGCACCTTGGGAAAGACCCCAGGGCGTGGAGGGGCATGAGGGTGGGCGGCGGCCCGCAGCCTGGGACCCTGAGAGCCTCTTTCTCCTTTGCTGTCTCTTTAAGGCTGAGACAAAAACGCAGTCAAAGGAACCTGATTGTCACTGACAGGAGAAAAAGGTATTCACAAGTTTCTTTATGTTTTGAATAATTGTTTCCTGTTTTGCTCAGCAGAACAAGTAATTAAGATGACATTTGTGAGTACTAATTTGGATCACACTTATGTGTATGTGTTACAGAGCTGCAAGCCAAAACATGCAAAACCAGCCTTTCATTGAGGAGAAAGTGAAAAATCCAGAATGAGCTGGGAGGGGTGCCGAGAATTCATTCGCAGGAGCCGCTTCGTGGTGTAAATTAGGTGCCGAGGGCAGAACTCATTCGGATGGTGCCTTCGGGCCGCACCACGGCACAGCCCACCACGATCCAGGCGGAGCACGGAGACAGCACAGAGGGTCTGTCTTGCCCTTACCGTGGGCCTGGAATGGGCAGTGGTCTCCCCCACATGAGACCTCGGCCACCTTCTGGGCCCCTCGTGTCTGCCTGTCCAGAGCCTGTCCAGAGCTGTCCAGAACCTGAAGCTGGTTCTCGCCCAGTGCGCTCTGTGGGGGTGGGGTGGGAGGAGCAGCTCTACTGCACTTGCCCTGGACCTGCCCTGGGGAGCCCTCCAGCCTGGAAGCAGTGGCAGGCCCCCCGGGGGTACGGGGGGAGGCTGCCTCCTGGTTGGTTAAGTGCTGTAGTGCTGCTCTGGCCTCTGTGTCCGACACAGAATCCCCGGCAGACATCCGAGTGCAACACACGTACAGATGGCCCCTCTGGGCACCAGAGCCATCGTGGCAGCCATGAGGATTTCTCTGTGCATGTGAGAAGTGAGAAGAGCCGTTTGAGGACTGAGAACTTCCTAGAAAGACTCTTCTATGAATCACTTTAATCTTGGCCGAGACACAGTCCCAGGGCCCAGGGTGTGCAGAGGAACACTCCCCACCCCCACTACCCCAGGTGACTTCTGCATGCGTTTTGCCACTCATTGTAATCAAAACAGATAAAATTACCCAAAGTGAAATTCACAGACAAGAAATACTTTAATTAAATATTGTGTAAAATGAACATTTTTATACAGTTAAATATCTGAAAAAATGTACAGATAAAACAATCTTATTGTAGGGTCTTTAACAGTAAAATCTACCATTTAGTGAAGCGCTCAATTTGGAGACAATGAAGCCATGAGGGGCGTTGACTAATTAATCTAAAACACAAACCGAGTGCAGGGCTGAGGAAACTTGCAAACGTTCTTAACATATACACGTGAGCTTGTTTTTAGATCAAACCGTTACTTATACAAAATAAAACGGAGGCAATTTAGTTCCAAAGTGACTTCTCGGGCTTTCCCACGTAGCTAAGCCTTAGCGGTCAAAGGGCCGGACTGTGACCTGCTGACCACCGGGGACAGTCGGCTTTTTTTATTGAGTCCCTTGAATAAACACTTTCCTAAGTTGTGCATGGTTTTGGTTTTTTTTTTTTCTTTTTGTCAAAGTATTTTAAAGTCCCTCCTTTTTGTTTTAAATCTGATTTCTGCTGCAATTTGCAAAACATTTGCTGTGCTGTGTCCAAGGAGCATTTAACACAAAGGGGAGAGACCCACCTCCGGGTCTCACCGTGGGTTTGGCACAAACAGGCACAGGTCTGCGGGAGGTCATTCCGGTTTAAAAAGCACAGAAGGTGCTGCTGGGTCTGACCACACAAAAAGTATTGTTTTTAAAAATAAGTTAAAAACCAGCAGTGACTTTGGTTCCCCCTGAAACCTCTCTGAATCCTAGGTGGGCCCGGGAGGACACGCCAAGCAGCAGAATCAGACGCAGAAAGGAGCGACACATGGAACACCAGGTTTGTGCTTTTGTGTGTGTGTGTGTGTGTGTGTGTGTTACACCGTAAATCTCCAAATAAAATCTCCATTAACAATTGTGTCATAAGCTTGTGATAAAATAGCACAAAGGTTCTTTAAAGAAGTCCACTTTTAAGGCATCAGAGAAGTTAATGTGGCAAACATTTTAATTAAAACATCAGAAGTAAATTTTATTTTAAACTTTAGGCCTCTGAATTTTTCCAGTAAACACAGTTCAGCTATGTGGCAAAGTCATGGGTGGCAGCTAAATGACTTTTTACATTCTACAGAAAAATAAAATAAGGACACAGCCCCAAACGGTGTCCCCTCTTCGCGGCTGTTCAACATGCACGGAATCTACTAGGATTTGTCACAGCCGGGCGGCACCGTTTTGTTTTGACTATACAACGAACTTCTTTTTCAAAAGTATTTGTTCAGATAACTTAAAAATAATATAAAAATAAACAATGAATTTGACTTTTCCTCAAAATAAAAAAAAAAGGGAAAAAAAGGATGGAAAGTCTAGAAAGCAAATCTTTGAAATACAAATGAAATGTAAGGACACCGGTTCACTTGAACAAAACAGGTCAAAGAGACAGCTCTTGGCTAATGCTCTTCCCAACACCAGGCCACGATCAAAAACCAATACAGACAAGAAAAAGAAAACGGCAGGAAAAGCAATGTACAAAATTTCAAAGATAAATACAATATTTATAATCGATATGTTACAAAAGAAAGTCCCTTAGCAACTGTAAGTGTTCATGGAAAAGTGTTGAATGGAGACCATTTTATTCCTTATGAGACACATAAGGAAGAAAACGTGTTTTTGTTTTTTTTTCTAAATATTTAAGTGGATCTGAAAAAAATTCAAGACAAGTGTATAAATATTTAGCTACAACTTTGGCAAAATCACAAAAGTCTACAATTTTATAACCACATACAAAACACATTAGGGAAGAAGGAGCTAGAAGTCAAAAGGACAATTTCTGGTACAAGAAACATGGACCTCACAGTAGCCTAAGAATGCAATAGTATAGGGCGCTATAGCAAAAGTTGAAAAAATGGTGCAGATCACACTTGCTTAACAGGAAGCTCTAGCAGGGGGAGAATATTTTAACCAACAGACAGTAGCATTTTTTTTTTTCTGTCAGTGTGCTTGTTGAAGGCAAGAGAATTCAATATCAAAGTTACAATTTCTAACTACAATAAGTTACAAAGTTTCATTTCATTAAGATGAAGTTAAGCAATGATAAACCCTCCCTCCCTCCCTGCCACCCCGAATTCTCCTAGTCACATAGTCCTCCTTTCTTCCAGTTCGATGGCTCACACCTCCTTGGCCCCTTTTTTTTCACCACAAAAAAATATTTCACATTATAGAGATACACAACCATTGTGAGTCTAAGTATGAGTACAGAAAAATGTCTGGAGGCATTTCTCATCAGTGTTTCATGATAATCAAAATGGTGCATTCACAAAGTTTCTCCCAACACATAGCAAGTACTAGACATAGCCAAGACGGAGTCGGAAACTTTATACAAAATAGGCGTCGCTTTGTTCTCCTTAGTCTTCAGGACTGAGAAATGTGAAAATATGAGAAAAGTTCAGTCAATAAAATGGAATTGTTCATGAAGAAGTAGGCTTGTTTGCATGTTGATTCTTAATAGTTTAAATAAAATCTTTAAACAAAGTCTCTTGTAGCGTTTCCGCCGCGGCCGATGCGTTTGCAGACACTGGCTCCCGCCGCAGCTCTCCTGGACTAAACGTGTCCCCTGAAGTCCGTCCTTGGGTGCTGGGTGCTGGGTGCTGCGGAAGGGAGAGCGGGCCGCTCACATGGGCGGGACTACCAGCCCAGACATAGCTGAAAGAGAGAGAGCCGCGGGTTACTGGGCTGCCCCCCTCGCGGGCCGGGCCGGCCTCCGCCTGGGGCTCGACTCAACGGGGACGTGGGGCGTGCGCCGCGCCCGCCAACCAGCCATGGGCTCGGTCAAGGCGCGGGGGGCGGGGGGGCCTCTACTTCATGGAAGCGGGGTACGTGTGGGGACAGACACCCCCCGCCCGCGACCCCTCATGCGGCAGCCCTCCTCCAGGACTCCTCTGGAAGGGCGAGGCTGCTGGCCCTCCTGGGCGAGGCCGCCCCTTCCCACAGGTCTCAGTGGCTCCTTCACAGCAGACGGAGGCCCAGACTCCCCAGAGGCCACCGCTGTCCAGAGACGTGAACCAACCTGGTCACGTCTGTGACGCCAGCCAGGGCCGGCCCGCAGCCCCACTGGGACCCGGGCGCCAGGGTCACTCCCTCCGTGAAAACCGGGGCGCCTCAGTTTCCCCTCCGCTCTCAGCCCTTGCCTCGGACCTCCTGTGGACTGTGCGGTATCGTAATGGTGAGTCGTGGGCGCCCTAGGAGCAAAGCCGCTCCCAGCCCACCTGCCCTGCCACCTCAAGGCCAAGGCCCCGAAGAGACCCAAGTGACAGCCCCACGCCAGGGAGCTCTCTGCTCCTCTCGGAGTAAGAAACTTGGTGGTAAAACGCCACGTGCAGCGGACGCTCTCCAGTGAACTCCTGGTACGAGTAGAATTTACGTCTTTTCGGTGTTGTTTAATTTTGGTCAGAACGATCATTCTCATTAATTTATGTATAACATATTAATACATTTGTTCACGTAGTGATGCGAGCTTCAATTTCCCAGTTCATTAATTTCTACAGTCTTAATTCCTCTCCGACTCACCGTTACAACATTAGGGTTTTGGCAGACCCGTGTGGGTACACACCGCCCGGGCGGTGCCATCCTCCCGGGGGCCTCTGCACCATGCGGACGGTGGCCGGGCCATGGCCCCTGGCCCCCTGCTTCGCGAGAAGCTCTGGGCTGGGGGCCGCGGTGGGCCTGCAGGCCGGTCGGCGGCACCCGGGGCCCGGGCGTCCCTCTCATACGCTAAGATGTTGGGAAGACAATTATTTCAAATCACGGATACCTTTCCA
Organism: Neogale vison; assembly: GCF_020171115.1. Lineage (NCBI taxonomy): Eukaryota > Metazoa > Chordata > Mammalia > Carnivora > Mustelidae > Neogale > Neogale vison. Next base: position 237,642,361 of record NC_058092.1, read on the forward strand.
GTTCCTTTTTTGAGCATTAGTTCATCAAAGTGAAATATGCCACCGACTTCACAAAAGGGCCAGTTTGTCTTCTCCACGGTAACGTCCTCAGCACCCAGCAGAGAGCCTGGCACATAGTAGGCGCTCAGTAAATACTGGTTGAATGGATTCATTTTTTTAAAGGAGTAACTGGATTTGATTTTCACCGGGAGGAGCACATACCAAAGCTGGTGTCTGAAAGAGGCCAGACGGCGGCCACTTAATTCAGTGCCTGTGGCCCCGTGAGTCACCAAGAGCCACGCAGAAGATCGCGAGGCCTAGGGGCACGCACGTGGCCCAGCTGCCGCACACCTCGCAGGGCGGCCTACGCGGCCCAGAGGGACCCGGCCCTGGGCCGGCACCCGGAGCCTGTCCACGTGGCCCCATCTGGGGGCAGCTGCGTCCGCAGGGCGCCTCCCCCTGCCCTCGGGGCCGGCCCTGCTCCCTCCTCAGTGGGCGAGGGAGAGGACTCAGAGGAGCGGCTCCCCCCCGGTGTTCACGCATGCACGGCCCCAGGCTGGGCGCACCCCTTGCTGCACAGCCTGGCAGGGCAGGGTCTGCTCTACAGGCTGAGCAGGCGGCTCCGCCTCAGGACGTGGAGAGTGTGCTGGCTTTGCCCCGGGCTCCGCAGGTGGCACAGGGACCCACCGCGCCCGCCCCAAGGCCACTCTGCTGCCTGGGAGCAAGGAGGCCGCCAGCGCTGACGCCGCCGGTGGGTGCTCCCTGCTCTCCCGGCTGAGCCGCGGCCGTGAAGGCCCGTCTGCTGAGTGGTTGGGACAGGGCCCCCCCGCGCCCCCCGCTGCCTCTGCCCAGTGCCCCGGCAGGTCCCCTTCCTGAGGGGAGGACACGCGGGTGAGGTTGGAAGCAGGAGACAATGGTTTTTACCAGCGAGACTCAGTTACTGGTGGGGGTGAGTCCCGGGACAGGGGGAGTCCTTCACGTGGCTACTGGGAAGGGGGTGGCTCGCAATGCGGCTCAGTGGTGGGGTGGGGGGGAGCATGCATGGGCCACGGCAGGGGCGAGGACCCGGAGGGAGGGCTGGAGCTCGCGCCCCACGGCGCAGCCTGGCCTGCCCTCAGGGTGGGGTGGCTGTGGGGGGCAGGTGGGGAGAGTTCGCCTGCGCTCGGCGAGCCGTGGGGCCGGTGCGCCGCCCCTCACCTTGCAGTCCGTTCCCGTTGGCGCTGGTGCAGGAGGGAGGAGGAGAAGCTTGGGGCCGGACCACGGGCGCGAAGGCGCTCTTTTGTTTCACTGCAGAGATGACATTGGCAGGTGAGAATGAGAAAATGCTGTGTGTGCCGCTACAGTTTGAAGGGAGGGTGACCGAAGAGGCTGCCATGGTGGGGCTGGACGGCACTACTGCAACAAAGCAAACACGGTCAGCACGCGCGGCGCCGGCACGGCAACAGCACACAGAGAGGGCTCTCGGGGCCTCGCCTGGAGCGGCGGCCCCGACAACACACGCACGACACGCTTCGGGCTCGGCCGCTCTCTGGCTAACGGGCAGATGCTTGTGGGGACTTTCCGTTCCGACCGGCAGCCCCGTCTCGTGCGGGCTTCCGGCCGCCGCAGGCCGGTCCGCCGTCGCCACGGGGACCCCCGGCCTCCGGAGCCACCTGCCGTCGCCACGCGGACCCCCAGCCTCCGGAGCCACCCTCCCTTTGGCCCAGCAGCTCCCACCACAGAACAGCCAAGCAATGCACACATTGGACTCGGGAGTGAACATGGATCTATGTGATGACGTGTGACAAAAACAGACACTTACTGCCGTAGGGAGAGTTAGCGGAGGAGCCATTAAGGAATCCAGGCGAGCCCGGGACCCCTAGATTGGCCATGGCGCCAGTTCCATATCCATTCATGCTAGTGCTGACTGTGTTGTAATTGGACTGCTGGGGAGTACTGCTGGGGACGTAGCCTCGCGGGGACACGCTGCTTGTATTGCGACTGTAGCCGACTGTTAAAACCCCCCCGGCCAAAAATAACGTTATTATCAGGGAGACAGACACTGGGGGGGGGGGGGTGCTTCCCCGCAAACCTCTGTCACATATGCAACATTTTCAATCGACCTTCCGCCGCGCGCCAGCCCCGGCACGTCCAGCCGGCTCAGGTCACCTCGCCGCGCCGGCCACGCTCGGGGGCAGCTCCGAGCCCCGTCCTGGCCGCGCCGGCCGCCGGCCCCGCGCGCTTCCGTCGGACCCGCAGCTGCGGGTGTCTCTTTGGAAGCAATCCCCGAACGCTGGGGTTCAGGGGCTCCCCCCGCGCTAGCGGGACTCCCGGCCTCTGCAGACCTTCATATGCCAGGGCTGACAGCGAGAGCTCGTTTGTGGCCGTAAGTCCCCAGGCAGGGCTGTTCTGGGTCTCGGTCTGCACGGTTACCATTTCCCCGAGCGCGGGGCAGGCCGGGGAGCGGGGGCATCAGGCCCGCCGCGGAGTGTGCGTGACCCGGAGCCGTGGGGGAGGCCTTCTCTGAGTCCGTACCGATTTGAGAGAGGAGGACTAAGACCTGCTCGGAACTGGCTCACACGACAGGGTCCTGTGACCCCTGGACGACAGGATCCTGTGACCCCTGGACGCCAGGTCACTGCGTACTGGGAGAAAGTGCACCGGTGTTGGGGAAGAGGAAGG